>NW_024870638.1:270281-281679 GCF_013358625.1 Macadamia integrifolia
TTAAACCCCATAAAAATGATAGAAGAGTTCTTGCACACAAGTCCCAGAAGAGAGAAAAAAAAAAGAATCCCATCTCCCATTTCACTCTGCCTCAACTACCTATTTGTTGCCAACTGCTGAGGGCTTGAAAGTGCAAGAGATCAAGTAACTGGAAAGTAAGAAAGGTGGATGGGTTTGCTTGGTTTGTAAACTTTTATTTCAGAGAATTGATGTAGAAGAAAACAGAAACTTCATGGCATTGAAACAGAAATTGAGGCTGTACGTACACTACAAGGCAAATTACAATCTCAAATCAAGGCTGTACGTACATGTATCTTGATTTTTAGTGATCAAAATTGTCCTTTCATGTTTCAATATGTATGAAATGGCAATACGAGAACAGAATTGCCTTTGTTGATTCTGATAGAGTTCACAAGCATTCAATTATGTACTCCCAAAGAAATAATTTACAAAACCCGCATTCCAGGCCACAAGTGAGACAGACTCGAAGAAATTTACAATATGCCATTCAAGCCCAGGTGCAAAGCGCATCACCAATTGTAGCAAAACTTGAATAAGCTGCCTCCCAACCCTGAGTTTTGGGGTTGATCGATCTTCTGGCAAACTTTATCATGGCTGTTCATAAACCTCATGAAATACCTTCAGATAGCTTCAGACATCGACTAGATAATTAATGAGACTGCTGACTTGAACTGATTCAACTAGAAATTTGTTCAACCAACAATGCAGCAGCCGAAATAATTTTCTTCAGAATCTTAAATTCTAATCAAGCAAATCATTCACCAATTCTATCAACCATTGAATGAGACCGCTGAGATCGACTGACACCACTACGGCTCAACTTGAGTATTCCCAAAGCCTTCTGTATTTCCATCGTCATAGCACTGTCAACACTCCCAGAGGAGAGCTTCTTGTGTGCCTTCTGCAGATGAAGCTTGAGTGAGGAGCTGCTTAAGCCTACATTCTTCTTACAGATTGGGCACACCTTCATCATTGGTCTCCGCTGCTGCCATTCCATTGAAACCTTCCCATACAGTTTCTTATCAAGATTCAAAAGCATCTTTGCAAAACCATCATTTGGCTGGGCACGGCGGTGAGCCCTTTTTAGGAGATTCCATGCTTCTAACAGAGTGAAGTTCCTGCAGAATTGAAGGATATTTCAGAATGATGTTTTCCCAAAAGTAATATCCATAAACTCTGCAAATCAACAATGGAGATGTGGAAATGACATAACATGATAAAACTGTGGTGGGTGGTCATCTGCCAGTTAACAAATCCGATCAGGGAAATATTTTAGAAGTGGACAATAGGTATACCGTCCAACCCATCGGATTGTAAATTAATTCTCCAATATGGTAAATTTTAGGCTACATGATCTCCATTGGCTGTTGTTAGGTTCTAAATCCACAGTATGCTGTTTTATGTGTAAAAAGCATAGGCATTGCACACACTCATTGTCTATTTGTTCCGATCTCAGATTTTTATTTCAGCATCTAGACTTACTTCTTCAGCATTAAATAAGCAAGAACCACCGTTGCGCTTCTACTTTTCCCTTCAAAACAGTGAACCAGAACCCTCCCACCTGACTCCTCCACTTGATCAATAAAATCAGAAGCTTCTTCAAAGATACTGCTGATATTTGAATCCTCATTATCACTTATCTGGACAAAAGAACAGTTTGTTTTATCAGTGGCAAGTAGTACCCAAACAGATTGGAGTGGCAATAAGTGACAAGCTTGTGTTACAAGGTTAAGACTGAAAAGCTACATATCTAAATTGTTTGTTTCATCTAATAAGCAGATTGGGGAGATAATTGAAGAGAGAAGGACATTCCTCATGGATATATGCTTTGGTATACTAAAATATGTAGAGGAAAACGCGATTAGTCCAAATCTGATGACCCAGCGAACCACCCAGTCTCCAAAACAAGTTGGTCAACCTTGTATCTCTTTTCACACAAACCCATCTGTTTAGTCTAGCGGATTGTACAAATGATGGAACTGTTTCTTTGTATACAATTTGAGATGTCAACCAATGGGTGAAACAAAAAGGTTTAAGAATACTGGTGTTGATTTTGGTCAGAGTTATATGTGCCAAGAGCAATCTCAAGCAGACAAAATCTTAAGAGCAGTGAAGGAAGGGGAGAAAAGCTCTTACAGAGAAATTTTTGTATTTAAAAAGGTCAGGATACTGAGAATCTGACTGTCCAATTTCATTTGAGCACAAGCAAAGTATATGTGTAATGCCCAAATGTTGTAGTGTATATGCAGATCTTGCAGCCAAAGCTCCACCAATGAACAGGTTACATGTGATTGAAGATGGCTTCTCTGTGTTGGCAGCATCAGATATCATCATTATCCTCTCAAGGAGGTGGTCCAGTCTGACCTGTAAAAGAATCCATTTATGTAAACATGTTGTTTCTTCGATTCCTACTAAAACAGGATTGACAGGATGGAGATTGTTACCTTTAACTCATAAGCATCAACAACACTATTTGTATCACTCCCCTCAAAAAACCCAGTATTGAAATTGTTGTCCTGGCATAATTTGACAGCATCTGTTCTAAGCAATTCATTCCACTGTTCCAACTCTTTGTTCAATTCTGTGTCAACCTGAGTGACAAAAATAAAAACCTAAAGTTGAAATAGAGATTATACGATCAGCTGCAAAATATACAGAAAAAAAAATATATCTTCATAGGTCTGTCTTCTTATAACTATATGAAACTGTGTTCATTGAAAGGACAAAGCTGAACTCTTGCAAAGCATGAAAGACACATGTTTCTCACACATTTAAACTAATCCTAATTTTAATAAGAAATTAGTTTACAATTCCATGAATTTTTAGGTAAATAAGATTCACTGCATTAGTAGTTCTAAGTCATATTCTGAATAGTAGACACTTATTTATGTTGACATAAAGGAAACAAAAGGTACGTAATGGAATCGGGCATATGTAGCACGTTATCGAATATGGGACCCATCATTCTATCAGACAAGGAGAATTTTCCATCAATATCCAAATTGACATGTCCATGAATCATGAAATAGGAGAATTTTTACATGGATGAAGAAATGTATCAATGGAATGAAATGCCTATCAAATTTTCCGACAAAATAGTGTAACAACTTGATCGTAGTTATAATATTGTCCGTCTTTAAAGTGAAAATGCATATATATTTCCTCCAACTTAGCCAAAACTTAAAACCACATTATCTCCTTCATAACATCACATACCTTAGCAAATTTATTGAAGTCACGAAGTTTTGCAGTCAGGCGTAGGCTACGAAGAGGCTCCGCAGTCCCTTTACAGAACTTTCCATGCCAGCCTTCCCGCGAGATGGGAGAAGCAGAGTCGATCGATGTCCTCGGAGCTGTTCTCTGAAACTCTGAATCACTCAACTCTTCATGACTGACATGTTCCTTACTTCCAGGGGACTCAAAAACCACTGAATCATCCTTGTCAAAATCTCCCGATGAACTTTTATTCATAATAACCAAAAATGCTCGCAACAGGTTATCCAACTTTTGATGAAGTGTGAGAAGGAATATATGGAATCCCTGTAGATCCCTGAGCGCTGCACGAAACCCTCTTCGAAATCCATGGACAACTGTGCCTCTGTCAGAGTAAGATAAATCAGAATGGGCATCAGCCTCTCCTGATGAAGGAGATCCTAGTTTTCCTCCTGTTATATCATATAGTAGGCTAGAGCAGTACTCTCCACTATTGAGAAGAAGCTCAACTAGCTTAGGATAGTTTGCTTGGTCATTTGCACGTTTTCCTGCAGGAGGTCGGCGAGGAATGCCAGAATCAATTGCGATTATATGAGAATCACTGAACTTTACTTCAGCAGAAATCTGGCTTGCTAGGCTCATGCTGCTTGAATTTGGTGAGTCCATAAGATCAGAAACATCAGAGCTTTGAGATAATAACTCGTGGTTATGAGGGTTTAATTTGATATCTGCTGATTTAGCCCTTCTCTCCTTCTGAAGAGCCCTGATTATTCTTGGCTTGTATTGACGAGTTGCAGAATCAAAGGCTTCCTCCCACGCATCTACATCTAGATTTGAAAAAGTCTCCCTGTCTGTAAATAGTAAATTTGCATGATTTCCCCGCCAACCGAGTTGACGACACGGGAGCCTGTCTTCATTCCTGATGACCAGGTCCAACATCAAGATCCTGCCAAGGGCTGTTGCTGTTCTTTCAGCAGCTTCCGGTGGATCAAATGCATCTGAGCTTTCAAGCAGAGGAGATCCATGCACATAACTGCAAAAACATATTAAAGCTTTAAAGAATCAAAAAAACATCTGTTAAAATGTTCACTATAATGCAGCAGAATATAGCGCCTTCCCAGCATGAATTTCACCAGACCATCTGCCTCTACAGCCCACATGTCACATGAGGTGACTGGAAATTCAATGGTCAGGTCTCAACTACGATCTGCAAACAATCAGTTTTCTGGTTACATGATCTCTGCCCATATGCCATTCATTTGGCATATACACTGAAGAGCTTGACGGGCAGTGAACTATGTCCAGGAGAAGTTTAACCCCAAAATCAGCCTATTTGATAATTTTAGCAATACAAAGATGCTGATATCCATGTTTCTTTACTGACTTCATCTCCGTGGGGTGCACATATGGAAGGCTGAACCATTCAGTCATTTTGTACCACCTTGGAGATCTCTTAGCCAGATGTAAAATCCACACCAAGATAAGAGATTACTAATCCAAGTGGGTGCCAGATGATTGAGTGATCCGTTCACCCTCCTTACATATTTGCTCAATGCAAGGCAGATGGGGAAGGATGCACAAATCTGCATCCTGCTGCTTATCAAATAAAACCTTGTAAACTATAAGATCAGGTTCTGTTTGCACTTCATTAGAAGAAGGCACCGGCTCAATTCGAGGGCTTCCAACAGCTCTGAACATGTAACTTCACCAACTTCGTCTCTCTCTGATGTTGCCGTCTCCCTTGCTTTTTCTGCTGCATCCTTTATCCTTTGCCATTCTGGGCTAGAATTGTGAATGACTCTAGCCTGTAACAGTTAAAAGAATTGTTTTAGGAATAGTGAGTTAGAGCTTTGCTTCTATATGGAGGTAGAAAAAAAAAAAAACTGCTGAAGTGGAAGACAGAACTTGTGGAGTGCAGACTCCTAGCCATTTAGCAAATTCATAACCAAGGCGTTCGGATTGTGTTGCCATCCTTGAAGAGGATATCTTTATGACAGCTGCTGCTTCTTTTGTGAGAAAATCATCATTATCAGGTTTGTTGAATAGAGCAAAGAAAACAACTCCCCCAGAATTCACAGTGACCTGTATCCAATTAAACAGAAAGCAGATCAGAGGATAGATAACTCTTAGTTATGAGTTTTCAACAGGGGAAACAAAATTGGCGGAGGGGGGGATGCTTAGAGAATTCAAACAGAATATGAAGATACAAAATGCACATTGGTGCAAATAAGAATGATCGGAAAAGTTTTGCATTCTTCCAGAAGTTGGACTATTAGCTAAGCAGTGGTCCTACAAGTGCCTGAAATATTGGTCATGAATATGTATGTGATCTTTCTGTCGAGGAAGCCCCATATGGTGTAGCATTCATAGAGTACTTTTATTGGATCTATAGATCTCCCAGGTGGGCCCTGTGAATTAGACTATCTATAGTGATCCACAGGGGCACAATGTGGGTGGTAACAAGGGAAATCCGTAAAGAAGGTGGTAACTGGTAGTATAAAATCAGCTGACCTGAATTTTTTTTAAGCTTCTTCTATTTTGGTTTCCCACAAAGAGAAATGAGACACATGCTTTGCATAACCTGAAGCTAAGGAAGACGACATACCTCAAGAGCTTTATTCATTTCATCCTCGGATTGTTCAGTGCTACTACTATGTTCAGTATGGTGTAATGAAGAAAGCATGTCCCAAGAAAATTCACTGGATTCAATGTCCAGTATAGCAGCCTTTCCAAGTCTTTCCCACAAACTGATCTCTGGGCCTTGATCGCAAAGCATAGGACTTATAGGGTCAGAAACTAATTCCCCTGCACTGTAGAAGGAAGAGCCAGATGACATCTAGGCAATAAGTATACTTCATTCACTTCTGGATATTTTTTTTTTTTTGGGGGGGGTGTGTGTTTCTGTGGGATCTCAAACGCATTTCAAACACATAATGATAGAAAAAATGAGTCACTTCCTTCCTTTTAAAGATTTATGATGTATATTTTACCCTTATATAATTATCATAGAGCTGTAAGGTTAGAATGTGAGAGTGGAAAGAAACCACAAGTAGCATGCTCCAGCAACATCCCACTTGTTTGACCTATTAAAATTATGACAATGATCTTCCTGAATTCAGTGTTGCACCAGTGTGAAGCAGTCTGAGTACATCGATGATTAGCATCCCAAGAGAGGGGGGAAATGTTGACCCAAAAGAAGATTTGAGAGCAGCCCATGTAATTTTTTTTCCAGTGGGCTATAGGGGCAATCCATGAATTAATGACTTACCTCAAGAAAAGCATACTCCTGTCGCCCCAAAATGCAAATGACATAACCAAAACTTAACCGAATTAACAAAGAGGATCGAACCTATATATAATGTCGGTGTAGAGGGAAAACACAAACCTGGATGGCATAGTTTCAAGTCTAGAAGGGCGGTTGGGAAAGCCAGAAGAGCGGTAACTCACGCTGCGTTTACGAACAGACTCCAACCATTGAGTGAATCGATAAGCCGGACCCGCTGCTATGTCGCCCAGCAGAAACAACACCTGAAACACAAGAAAAATGAAAAAAAAAATAAAAAAATGGAGGTTTTGCGAGAAAGGAAAATTAGGGTTTCAGCTTATTTTTCCTTTCAACTGTAAGCACTCACACGAGAAGTGACGGTAAGCGGAGTTGGAAGGTCGGTTTTGACCGGCGACTGGCTAGTGTTCGTCTCTTCCTTTCTCTCCTGATAGTGTACAGGATGTATATATACGTTAAAAAAAAGCGCATTCAGATTGCAAGCTTCTACATCGGGAGATCGAACAACAAGAGAGGGAGACAGAGATATGAAACCCTAGTCCTAGTGTGATGAGATGTTATGGTTTGATTCGGGGCAGGGATCGGGATACCTGCATGCAGTGATTGTTGTTCTGGTCTTCTTCTTCTGAGGTTGGAGTGATGATCGCAGCTTTTTCCTTTACGTCCTTAGCCATTTCCCCCACTTTTCCTCTTTGGCTATCTTTTTTAGTTAGATTGAAGTTGATCAGGGGAAGGAAGGGCGTCAAAATTCAAATAAAAAATTAAAACCAAATTAGAAAATGCTGTGCACGGAACGTTGTGACGGTGTCAGTCAGGTCAGCTCCCCTCTTACGGGCAGTGGGAAAAAGGTCCCCTCGCCCTTTGGTGGTCGCCCCCACCCGCTTTTCCCGGTTGGTGGCGGTGGTGGTGATGATGATGGCTGTATCTACTTGGCACTTTGGGAAGATAACACCCACTGTCCCTCCTCTTCACCTCTCCTTCACACTTTAGCGGCACTCTTCTTCTTCTTCCAAGTTCCGACTTCACCTGCAATTCTTCATAGTGAATTGTTGCACACAGACTAAGGGACGGTCGATGAGCAAGGGAAGAAGGGAATGAGAAAAACGAACTTCGACCGTTATTCACCGTTACTGTGGTAACTTTAGAGCACAGCTGGCCACGTGGACATTGCTGGACAGGTGTTGAACAGTTATATAAGGATTAATTTAAAAAGCGAAATCGAATCGGATCCGGAGGCGGAGGCGGCCTATGCCTATCCCAATTTCAGCGGTTTCGACCAATCCCAATTCCCAACTGCCAGGAATCGGCCTGAATTATAGAGATACAGAATGAAGCGGACGATTCAATTTGACAGGAGTTAGGATCGGGATCGAAGTAAACGGATTCGAATTTAAAACCCCTGGATAGATCCTCTTGACGTAACATTACAGAACCTCGCTGCTTGTACACGTGGCCTCTCTGTGATGGATCCTCCTCTGTGAAGCAACTGCAGTCTTCAAATTTAAATGGGGGAGAAAATGGAAAATTTTTGACTCAAAAGTCAAATTCCAAAGGGAGACATTGAAGATCAATAGGGATAGAAAAGAAAAAAAAAAATTAAGGATCAAATTTCATCTTTTAAAGACTTTTTGTTAATGTAATTTCATTTTATTAATTTAAATATATTGTTCAATAATGACTTTTTAGATGATTTTGGTTCCATATTTTATTGTTACCGAGAGCAATTTTTTTTGGGTAATTATTTTTCAAAATTTTTTTTTCTTCAGAATTCAAATGGTGCTTCTGGATGGTGTGAACTATGAAGGGTTTTTCAAAAGAAAAAAAAATTAAAAATGAAGGGTCTTAGGTATTGGTATAAATATCGATATTTTATTTGTCTTGGCATCAGTACCCACAATCTAATATCCATAAACCCAGAAATAAAATATACATCTTTGTAAAGTAGGCATACCAACCACTTTAGCTTTGCCTTAAACCCTATTGAAACATTTTCTCTCTAAAATATCAATATCTTACTTTTTGGACCATTTTATCGTTCTATACTATTGATACTGTATGACTGATATTGATACGAATCCACCGATACAACATGCCAATACTGTGATAGTGTGTGGTAGAATGTGTGTGTGAGGGAGAGAGAGAGAGAGAGAGAGTGGCGACGTTGGGAAGTGCAAGGAGAAGGGTGGAGAGAAGAGAAATCTAATTAATTAAATCCTTAAGAGGTCCCATTGGTTTCTGTTTATATAACCATGAAAATGCGAACTGAGTTCGCTTAGATACCTGTGTGGCTGTGTGCTATTTCCTGTTTAAGTTCCAAGCACCCTCTACGTAAGTAGAGCAACTACTACTTTCAGTTGCCAGGGACTGCCAAAGCTGAAGAAGTTCATAGATTACCAAACTAAGTACCCAAATGGAGAAGCTTAAACCTTCGTTTAAGATGGATACCCTTCTCAAGTACGGTAACGACCTCACCCAAATGGCCCAGGAGGTAAAATTCTATATAGATGAGTACGAGGTTGGTATGGAGCCTCATGAGCTCCTTCAGTTCTCTTTTTAATTATGGTTTTGTGATGGTTGTGAAGGAAAAATTGGGTTCAGTTATAGGAAGGGAAAATGAGATGGAGCAAGTCATTCGAATCTTGTGCAAGAGGAAGAAGAACAATCCCTGTCTCATTGGAGAGCCTGGTGTTGGCAAGACTGTTGTTGCAGAAGGGCTTGCACAAGAAACTGTGAAGGAAGCTAATTTACCACCCAGACTGCAGAAAAAGAAGGTTTGTAATGTATATTGATCTTTAATTTTTGATGATGGACTTGGTTGATAACTATCACCTATAGCTACTGA
This sequence comes from Macadamia integrifolia, assembly GCF_013358625.1. Taxonomy (NCBI): domain Eukaryota; kingdom Viridiplantae; phylum Streptophyta; class Magnoliopsida; order Proteales; family Proteaceae; genus Macadamia; species Macadamia integrifolia. Next base: position 279,641 of record NW_024870638.1, read on the forward strand.
TCCTTCCCCTGCAAATCAGGTGATTTCATTGGATATGGGGCATTTAATTGGTGGTGCAAGTAACCGCGGTGAATTTGAGGAAAGGTTAACCAATGTGTTGATGAAGTAAAACAGAGTAAAGGTGAAATGATACTCTTCATTGATGAGATACACACTTTAGTTGGAGCAGGATCAGAAGGTACTGCACTTGATGCTGCTAATATCCTGAAACCAGCTCTTGCTAGAGGTGAACTAAAGGCAAGTTCTAGTTGCAGTAGCTAACCAACTCCCCCTCTTAAACCCACAAGCACATAAACAAACATACTAATTCCACTCACACTGGCCTATTATGTGCTCAATTGCAGTGTATTGGTGCGACAACACATGGTGAGTACAGGAAGCATATTGAGAAAGATTCGGCTCTGGAAAGGCGTTTTCAGCCTGTCATATTACCTGAACCATCAGTTGACGATGCAATATTAATGTTACAAGCCTTATGCAAACTTTATGAGAATTTTCACAATGTTATTTGCAGTGAAGAGGCTCTGGTTTCTGCTGTAAGATTGTCAAAGCAGAACATCAGGTTCGTAATATTCCAAGCAATCTCTCCTCATGAAGTTGATTCTTGAACTTCATCTTCATCCACTTTCTTTTTGGGTTTGGTCTTTTATCAGAAAAATTTTAACTAGATATTACAGTTACCATTACTTGTTTCATTCTGAAATTTATTGAATTGCCATTGCAGTGGCCGCTTCCTACCTGATAAGGCCATAGATTTGATAGATGAAGCAGGAGCTCATGTTCAGCTTCATCAAGCTAAAAATGGACTTGTATCAACTCAAGTTCCATTAGTGACAGAAATGGATATTCGACGCATTGTGTCTTCTTGGAGTGGAATTCCTCTGGAAAAAATATCACAGGAAGAGTCTGGCCGTCTACTCAAGATGGAACAAATCCTTCATGAACAAGTCATAGGTCAGGATGAAGCTGTGGTTGCCATCAGTCAGGCCATTCGCCGAGCACGAGTTGGAGTTAGGAACCCTGATCGTCCAATTGCCAGTTTCATATTCAGTGGTCCAACTGGAGTGGGTAAAACTGAACTTGCAAAGGTCTTGGCAAGTGAATACTTTAATACTAAAGAAGCCATGATAAGACTGGATATGAGTGAGTACATGGAGAGGCACAGTGGCCAAGTTACTTGGCTCACCTCCTGGCTATATAGGTCATGATGATGGTGGCCAGCTGACTGAAGCTGTTTGCCGTTGGTGCCACACGGTTATACTCTTTGATGAGATTGAAAAGGCTCATCCTGATGTGTTCAACATATTGCTTCAGGTTTTGGAAGATGGACGATTGACAGATAGTAAGGGTCGAACTATAGATTTTAATTATACTGTACTTATTATGACATCCAATATTGGATGTAGTGTGATCATGAAGGGAGGTCAGCAGACTGTGAACAATGAAGTTAAGAGCAAAGTTGCAGAGGAACTAGGAAAATATTTCCGGCCTGAGTTCCTGAACAGGTTGGATGAAGTCATTGTCTTCAAGCAACTGACATAATGGAGATGAAGAAAATTGCAGACAATGTTGGATAAGGTGTGTAAGGTCTTGAGGCGAAGAAAATCATGGTTAAGGTATCTGAAACATTCAAAGATAAGCTGGTTGAAGAAGGCTACCGTCCACAGTATGGTGCTAGACAATTGAGAAGAGCAATAACAAGGCTTCTTGAGGACAAGTTGGCAGACAAGATTCTCTCTGGGGATATTAAAGAGGGAGACTCAATATTTGTGAATGGTGCTACTGCTGAACTGATAAAGGTCCAGGTTTGGATAAAGCTCCCATTCTGGAAGGTATAATAGGCAGTAGCTTGGGCAGCAGCGATGTCTGGAATGCCCTTCGTGACTGCAGGAAGTCTCTGGTTGGATATTACCAATTTGTCTAGAAACCACACTTTTGAAGCACCCTAGCACTTTAATACTGCTATGCGATGTGGACTTTTTTATGGATATGCAAGTGAATCTTATGGTTAGAATTCGCTCGTGGTTTTTTTTTTTGGG
>NW_024870638.1:281699-287737 GCF_013358625.1 Macadamia integrifolia
TTTTTTTTTTTTTTTAAAGAAGGGAAAATTATCAAAAACAATTCTCAATCTATACAAATTTCTTCCAGCTTGCAGTTCAACAACATGAACAAACCAAAAAGGCAATTAACAATTACAATTTATCTTCCACTGAATTTTGACTTGATAACAGAGATTACTTACATTTATATGACTTCCTACACAACTGATCATTAGGTTAGAATACTTCTGGTAGAGGCCTGCCATCCAAAAATGCCTTGAATAACACAAGTGATCTCTCTGGTTGAGAGAATGGAGCTTCATGAGAAGCTCCTCTGATGGTTGCAAATGAAAGGACGTTACTATAAACCTGAGTCCATCCACCAACCTGAATTAAGAGAACCCATAAGAGAAACTTCAGCAAGTTTACCAGAGGTTGATTATTCTTCCAAAAAATGTTGAAATTTGATTCTAGATGAATACAATTACCTGCCTGGTCTATTTTTTGGTTAACGTTAGAGAGAGAGAGAGAGAGAAAGGGGGGGGGGGGGGGGGGGGGAGCAAAGTATTTGAACAAGACTTACTTGCTTGCTTTCAAACCAAACTCGGTAAGGTACAGTAGTGTTCAGACCTAACTTCTCTGCTAGGCTATGGACCAGTTTCCGGCTCCCAGTCAACGGAATAACAGAATCTTGATCACCACTGCGATTGAAGAAATATGCATAATTAAGATTGGAAATAAGAAACAAACTTCATTCTACGCTTATTAAGAGCATGAAGGAAATTTAAAGAACAGTGATTACCTGTAAACTAGGACAGGAATTCCAGCCTTAATGAGAGAGCCCAATATAGAAATTGTAGGTATCTCCAGGTTAAGCATCTCATAATCAAGAATACTGTGACCATATTACAAATACAATGCTTAAAAGAACTATTGGAGAAATTACACTCCATAAAAAATTCACATTCAAAATTCTACGAAAACCTGGAAGAGCTAGATTTGCATTAGAAATTACATTCATCTTCCTTCACCAATAAACTCACTTCTTTGGAATCCTTGAAATGTCCTCAAATAAGCAAGAAAATCTGTGGTAGCTCGGATCATGTGTATTGTATGATCAGGGCATGTACAATGAGGCCAAAACTAGACTGTTGGATCCAGGGGACACCTTCTAAGAAAGTGTGCAATCCTCTGATTCTAGAATCCTATAAATCTCCTGATCCATACAATTTTCTTCTAGGAGACTGCCTATATATAAGGCAGTCTGGACCATTGGCTCATGTAAAGAAATGGAATAATATTCATTAAGTTGGTCTCATTCTTTAATTGAGTTAAGAGAGTTACTTGCTGCAAACAGCCCATCTTTTGACACCTACAAGACGCGCATGAAGAGCCTTCTGTACATCCTGCCTGTTTAAATAATTTACTGTTTCGTCTTCAATGCAGACATCTATCCTCTCTGTAACTTGCTGCAGATCACAGTAAGGGGAAAAATATAAAGGAAAATGATAGGACACAGAAAACGGACTTAGATACAAGAGAGTAATGAGGTAGAGAAAGCAAGGTCATAAAAAATAATGGATAAAAGTCTACCATGGATTCCACTTACTTTGGGACTAAGAACTTCGGATTGTGCAAGCACTGACGACATGCAGACATCAAGTGTAACATCATACTTGTCCACAAATCTACTTGTTTCTCTACTCACTTGGCTCATAACTCTGGAGCAAATAGGCGAAATAGACCCTCTATAGAACTCACTCACATACCGAGAGTAGTTACAGGCAGAAGTGAAAATTCTGTATGTGGAATCTGATATCAACCCATGAGACCAGAAGAATTCAGCTCTTGAATTGAAGTCTGTTGCAAATTCTAGAACTGGATTGCCCAGCTGCCACAGGAGAAATGTGATTCAGTTCCAGATTGGAGGAAACAAATCATAACAAGGAAGTGAGGAACCGGTGAAGGGGAAAGAAAGAAGAAGACAGAGACAGGGATGGTTGTTAACAGAAAAAAAAAAGCTCCAACAATTGATATACAAAGGTGTCCAAAAAATAATGTACTGTTTAAATTATATAGGAATACTTTTTTTGAAAAATGAAATGTCATTGTCCTTTGAATGTTACAATCCATGTTAGCAAGTATTCAAAATCAAAGTTTCACATTACATAATTTCATTCAATTGCAAAGGAATATGGAAGTTACAGATATCTATATCAGTACTCACAGCAATTCCTTTCAGATTGAACAACTTCTCCTTCTTGTTGTACTGAATCATAAGCTCTGCGAGTTGAGGAACATAGTGACCTGCGGCAAAATAAAAAGTTTCACTATTTTTGTCTATCATAGCTGTGTAATGGGAAAAAAAATTGCTCAAGAAGTTTTTAGAGAAAAATTACCAGCATAGCTTTCCCCTGTTATGAACAGACCTCTGTGCCTATATTCCGGGAACTTGACAAACCAGCGTCGCAAGAACACGAGATTATCTCTGGCTTAAGAAACCAAAATGCAACAAGTTTCAGAAAGACAAAAGAAATAGATTTACAATAACACATTTTCAAGAATCCAGCTGCCCCATCAAAGTATATGAAATGAACAGTCACAACAATACTGTCAATCCCAAAGGATAAATTCTTGAATGAGACATGCCTGTTACCATATCATTCACGGCCTCATACGACGATGTATCAGTTGAATAAGAAAAGCCAACCCCTATAGGTGTTTCCAGGTATAACATATTTGCTTCTGCAAATCACCAGACGAACACAAAAAAGATCAAATTTTCAGTTCATGACCATAAGCACCTATTTATCGGGACAAGACAAAACATAAAAGCAGCCAAAAATAAATTTTGATTGGGGAAATGAACCTCTGTTCCAGCTATACTCATTTCTGACCAAAACCTCTCCACTTGGCCTGAAAGGCCCATTTTCTGAGAATGCACCAACTCCAAGAGAAGAACAACCAGGTCCTGCAAGAGAAAATCAAACACTTCTAAAATCAGAAGAGAGGAGGAGCGAATGAATCGAACACTTGGTCTGAGCTTTTTCCTTTCATATTTTTTTCAAAAAAGCATTTTTCCCCCTTCTTCGAGAGGTCTAAAAAGCAACTTTTTCACCCCTTCTCTATCTCTCTTCGTAATAACGGCTCCCCATTCAAAAACAGGATAACATAACTTATTGTATTCCTTCCACGTTCCTCTTTTAAATTCTTCTCTCTACCCAGAAACCAGATTCAAGAGAGGTAGAAGTTTCAAACCTCCATTTAACCAGAGAACAAGAGGCTTTGAAGCTGGATCTGTTTCTGCTTCCACAAAGTAGTAGAAAAGAGCTCTGTGTTTCCTATCGTCCACAGTAACATAACCTGAAAACTGCTGGAAACTAACTTGGGGTTGCCCAGGCAACATAGTGGTTTTGTCAGGAAGAGACAGAGAAGACTCTACCTCCATTGAAAAACAGAGTTGGATCAGAGCTACAGTAGTAGCAATGGTTTTCCATGGTAGAGAAAGAGAATGCATGATTTTCAGGAGGTCGAGAAGACTAGGGATGACTGGAATTTGGAAAATTAAAGAGAGCGAAGTAGGTAATAGGTGGATTGCCACTGGGGAAGGTGGCTTTAAATAAAGAGCAAATCCCGCTAATCCTACTTTCCCTGCTATTTATTATTGTAAGACATTTCTTTCTATCACGGATTGAAGGATTAAAGATTTGAAGATGTCATGTGAGGACTAGGCCACTAGGGACTAGGAGTAAGTACGCTGACTTGGGCTGAATCAGCATATGGAAAATGAAAGAGAGAGAAAGAGAGTAATATTTTAAAACAAGGAATCGAGATCTGAATCAGGTCCATCCCATTTCGATTCGGATTGGATATTGTTTTGAATTTATCGGAATTAATCCAAAGAGGTGGTGAGTTGATAAAGGATCTTTGCCTCAAAAACATGTAGTTATGAGTTCAACTATTCTTACTTTTTTAGAGTCATTCACACTGGGCATTTAGTGTTTTTTACTGCTTTTAGTTAAAGTTAAATGGTTCTTATTCAACCTTGGTATGACCTCATCCATACAATTGTGGAGTTTGTATGGGCCCATAGAACTAGTTAGGACGAAGACCTTGATACTCATCATTAGCCAAAAAAAAAAAAAAAAAAATGGATCAGTCAGAACCATAGTTGTAAATAACTCCGATATGACCTGATTCATATGGTTGCGGGGTCAGTATGGGCTTGCTGAAAATAAAAAATGGATTAGTCAAAATCATAGTCTTAACAAACGGTATCAAATCAGCATATTGGCAAATACGTACCAATATCTGTCGAATATTGTATCAATGGAACTGTACTCATTGGGATATATTTGTCTAAAAAAGATTAGGAGAGAGTTTGCTCGAAGGTAGCATAGCTCCTACATCAACTTGTGCATCAATGGGAACATTAGTAGAAGCATCAACAATGATGAAATTTCTACCCTTCACGAGGGGTGGGATTGTCATTTTACCTCTCACAATGTCTAAGTAGGGACTACACTGTCTTTCACACATATTTTTCTTATATATATATATATATATAAATTGAAATTGAAATTGAAAGAAAACTATCTGATTCGACCCTTGATATCGGTATCTCGATACCATTTGCCCGGAATAGGTGTGAAATTGGTGATAGTTTCCTGAAACCCTAAAACTCAAAAACCCTAAAAACCTAGATTGAATCACCCGTTCTCAAACGATAGGAATTGGGATAAGACTTGGCCAATTCACCCGATCTGATCCAAATCCGCCACTTTAGAGATTAGAAAAGGTTTCGTTTGATTCTGATCCGATTAGTCTCAAAATTGGCCAAAATTGTCTTAACCTTGATCTGGATCATTCCAGAATCGTCCAGATTTGTTTGACTCAATAGGTAAAGAATCGGGGTTAATTAGAATCGATGATGGTCGACTCCGAATCAAATCAGCCGATTTAATCGATTCCAATTTCAATTTCTATTCGATTTTGAAACCTTGCTTTTGGAACCTTAAATTTCAACTTTTTTTACTGTTTTCAAAACCCACACTGGGCCAGGCAAGGGACCCAGGAAGGAGCCATCAAACGGGGGCCCGGGCCACACTTATTAAACGCTACAAGTCTTCAACTACTACTGACAGGGTGGGCCCGGTGGAGTTTAGGGTGGGTTATATAAACTGTATTCTAGTCGGTTTTATTAAATCAGTAATGAATAAATCAACATAGAGCCCCAATTTCATCCATATATAAGTGGATACAGCCTGTTCCCATAAAGTAGCTTTACTGTCGAAGTTTTTGTAGTTGGACTGAAGTGTCTGGTTTTGGTTCAACCGGTTTCTTATCAGTTTTTGACCCAACACACTCCAGTCTAAACAAGGGAAGTGATAAATAAAGGGAAAAAATCCCTCCCACCCTAGTATCAACAGATTGAATTGCACGGAGGTAAGGGAGTTATTTTGCTGCTTTCTATGTTTGGATACAAAACCATGCAAAAAACAGATGATTTTCAGATTCTAGTTATTGAAGAGGGCAATTCTGAGTGGGAACTGAACCAAAAAAGGGATAGGTCAAATTTGAACCAGTTTGATATTCTGCTTAGTCCAGTTTTCAAGACTACAGTTATCGGAATACTTAGATAATCAAGGTCATGGTAAAGATAGAACCCCATGGGGGGTAATCGAATTGGCAAGAGACCTTTACCTGAGGAAGTATTATTTTCAATGAAAGTTGAATGATTCTCATTCAACCTCGATATGATCTGATATATGTGATTGTAGAATTAGTATGAATCTGTAGGACTAATCAGGCCGAAGACCTAATAGATACCCATCAATAGAAAAAATAAATAAAAATTATGATAAAGACAATTATATATCAAGACGCCCAAAAAACCAAGAACAATACCAAAACTTTACAGACTTTTATAATTTACAAAGAAAAATATTAAGTGAATCAAAATAAGAAAAGTGATATTGACCATCTCTTTTTTTTTGTTGGGTTAAAATTCCTCTCTCATAATATATGAAATTGAGCAATATATATATATATATATATATATATATGTATATATTTTGTT
>NW_024870638.1:287763-312496 GCF_013358625.1 Macadamia integrifolia
CTAATGATGGGAAAGCATTTTTTTTTTTTTTAATCTCAAGGCAGTCTCCCATCCTTAGCCTCTTATTCCAAACACAAATTCACACACAACAAACAATTTTGGTACAGAAAACATAGTATGGGCCACCCCCAAGATGGGCATTTGCTTCCTCATCTGAGAAAAAGGCCTCATAAAACAGAAAGCATTTTGAAGAAAGTTGGTTTCTTTCTTTACAATCTTCCCAACCTTGGCGTATGCCGCAACGCAAACATTTGATATACTTCATAATAGAAATAGAATAACCACCCACTCTTGTTATGTTTTTTTCTTCTCAAGCAGGCTTTGAAGAACGCGGGGCGCTGTAAAAAAATAGAAAGGGACGTATATTGTATTGACCACTTGATCATCAGATGGTAATATTTCTACCTAACCGTTGGACCAAATGCTATCCTATATAATCAATTTAGACAATGCATATAGAATAGGGTAGGCCGATAGGGGTCACACCACTACCCAATCTTATCCACGAACAACCTAGACAATATATTTCTAAAATTGAACCACAAACGAATTGTCATGTGGTAGCTAGGAAACGTATGGAAAAGAAAATTCTAACCGATAGTACACGCATACACCAACATTATCTTTTTGCGCCCTATGTAGCATTCTTTCTCCATGAAAGCTTTCTTTTTTTCTTTTTGGCATGGAGCAAGGAAGAGGCCAATTGTAAACGGCATCCTATATAATATGCTAAATGTGTCATAATTGGTGCTCTAGCTGAGGGGGGAGAGGGTTAGGCACCATGGAGGCACATTCCTACAAGGTGATCAAAGGAGGACTAACTAGGTTCCATGTCTCTGCAACAATAAGTACTATGCTTTTTCTAGTACAAACCATTTGCACCTTTATTATAAAAGGACCCAAAAGAAGTTCAAAACTTTTCTTTTTTGTCTAGAAAAAGGAACTTTTTCCTTCCCCTTTTTGAAATATAAATTGACTTGCAGCTTCAGTTGCTCTAGCATAAAGCATATCTCCTTGGACCTTCTTGATGTCTTGATATTGGCGACTTACATGTGTGGGAGTATTTGAGAATGGGATCGCTCCCTTATTTCAGGGAATATGGGACCAACAATTTTGCTCTTGCATTGATCCGGCACGGCCAATCTCCTTCAAATTGGAATCAGAATCAACCAGACCTGATCTGAACCCCGAGGACTTTAAATTCTAAACCCTAATTTTAATTAGAAGATGTGATTAAAATAAAAGAAAATCTAAACTAACTTGGTCTTGGTGGATAAGATAAGATCAAATGAGGGATCCGGCTTCTCTCTATCAACTGTACGTCTGTACCCTCCAAGGCCCTTCCAACAATCATTTAAGAGCTGGGTAGATACATCCCAACACTTGAAAATATATATCTAAACTTTTCCAACATTTTGAATGAATCGTTGGAGAGTCATTCATGTTGAAAAGAATCCCAATCCTCAAAGAGCCCCCTTGTGACTTAGGCTGCTGCACAGAGAACAGTGAGGGCAGACTGGTATGGGCAAATGAAGTTGGGGTATCTGATTAATGATGAACTACAGAAAGCAAGACAGTATTATATGATCCGACATTCCATTTTGTTGTCTTTTTTATTTTGGGAATTTCAAAACGTGCGCCCTTTCTCTTCCTTTCATGTCTCCATATCTATAAAGTAAAAAACCTATAATTGCAATCTCTCTTGTCTCCAAACATCTCACACTCCAGGCCCAGCACCAGAGTCCAACCCCTTCTTTTCCCTAGTCATCATCATTCATTTAGCCACGTAGTTATCTACTTTTTTCTCTTTGATCTGCGGATTAGATTAAAATTAGAAAGAAACTGGTTAGGCAGAAATCAAGTTGAGAAATGGGTTGAAAAGTTGACACGATACCAATATTTCAATTTAGGTTAAGAAGTGCAATGAGCCACCAGCATTCTTTGTCCATTCTAATGTAATATATTTTAGTTTTGGGAAAAGAATCGCTTTTACGTCAAAGAACTATTTTTCTCTCTCACATGGAATTCTTTATTAATTTATCTTTTTTTTTCAGATCATAGGTTCATATATATCTCTTATGTGGATAATATGTTCTCTATACTGCCATTAATGTAGCATGTAGATTCTTTCCTATACTGTCGATAGAAGAATAAATAATTGAATTTGATGCATGACTGAGTTAAAAAAATTCCCTAATAAATGTCCAACAATTAGATTACCATATAATTTTTTCACATGGCTAGAGATATAAACGGATCTTATGTGATTAGATTCAAATAATCCTTGACCATATATGGATATGGATATGAATGCAAATTGAATCAGGATTTTCGATTATCCGGTTACATCCCTAACTTGTGTAACCCATATCTTCAATTCCCTCCCCATTACAGATACAATTTACTCTCAATTAATGTCTCTCACTTGTCTTAACTCATTTCCTTGCTCTTTTGAAGCAATTGAATCTTCAAGAACCCTCAATATCATTAGTTACTTTATTATTATTATTATTATTATTATTATTATCATTAATTAGATATCTATTCGAATAAGATAGATTATGTTTTGAATTTGGGTCCAGATACCCTTTGACAAAATACGATGACCCTGAACAGTCTTTCGACTATCCATTCACATCCTTAAACATGACAACAGGCCATGATTACAATTAAATATTAAATATAGATAATTGTAACTAAACTTTTCCATCCCCCATCTTGATGATAGTCCTTCCTCCTGTTCTTTTGACTTTTTTATTGTAGGTATTGTGATTATATTACTTTCTAGTAAGTGGTGAAGGGTGAAAAGCCCATCAACTTTTCCCTGAAAAAAAAATTATATATTTCCCCTTTGTTTGGTCTTCTGTAGGGAATAGGAATAGAATGCCATGTGCAATATTAATTCAAAGGAGATTTCCCTTTCAATTGTCTTCTGCACATAAACAGCCAAAATTGGCCACTCTGGCCTGGTCCCTTGCCGCTCAGTAAGGACTGATGATCAGGAAGTGGGAGGATGTCACAACCTCCACCTTTCTCATACATAGCAGCCTTTTCTCTAGAAAGAAGGCGACTTAAAGTTGAAACTAGATTTAAATCACTGATAGGCTCTCTTTTTCTTTTCTCTGTGTTTTTTTTTTTTTCTCTTGAAATTAACAAACAGGAGACTAGAGTAGCTCTGTTTCTCTACTTCTTTTTAAGTTCCTGTTAAAGGTGGTAGATTCGGCCAAGCAGAGAACGATTTGAAGTTGCAGGAGAACTCCTGGGAATGACAATTCCTATATAAATAAGCAGTATAGCGCATGCTACACTGGAGCAATATGTTCCAACCCAATTGTATTTGTAGAGACAAAAAGGAAAAAAGAATCCCATCTCCAATCCCCATTCCCTGCCACTCCAAACCCCCCTCCCCCAAAAAAGACCTTTTAGTCCCGAGATGATGTGGGTCACCCCTTGGACCTTATAAAATAGGAAAAATTATCAGATTACCCAACATTGGGTTTCAATTTACATAATTACCCAAGTAATCTTTAAGTGAATAAAAACAACCAAATTGACTTTTGTTATCACCAGACTACCCAAAACAGTGCACCTCCCGCAGTATCCATTTTTTCTTTGACATTTTTACCCCCTCATCTTTACCCACATGATATCTTTGACAAGTGAAAGCAAAACGCTTCAACCATCATTGATCCATTGTTTTTTATAATGTGATAATTTTTCCTTCACCGTTAGCTTTCTAGCCTCTATTTTTTTCCATCTTTTCCTCTTCCAAGACTGCAACCCTCATCGGCAGTCTCCTATGATGGCAAGTTATCACCTCAATGGGTTCAAGAGTCATGAGACTCACGACAGGGATCCTTCTCTCTGCCTGCAGTGGCTCGATTTCAAGGCCTCTCTCCAACTCTCTCCAACAATGAGTTTGAAAAAACAATAAATGTTTAGAGGAAAATTTTAATTGCAGATTCCATGACATTAGCATTGTGAATTAAATCCTAATCACAAACTACGGATTAGGTGTTGCAATAGGCTCACAATCAAGTTTGTAGTTATAGGTTTGCCAGAACTATAACCAAAGGACTTTATAATTAAAAACACAAGGTCAGATCTACAGGGGACGATTGAGTATTTTGTTACTGGAGGAGGTAGGACCTCTCTAGCTAGATGGGTAGATTTGGATGAGGCGTGGAAAGAGTTGCAGAGAAATTTCATAATCTGCAACTTGATCTTGTTGCAGTGAGAAACCTCGCAAAAGCATGACAAAATCGTAATCGTCTATTAAAATAGAAAATGGAAGATCTAGTTGAGATCGAAGTTGGGTTCTGGAGGTTTTTGGGCACGAAGAAGGAACTAATTAAGAGTAAGAATTGACTATGACAGGGTAAACAGCTTCTATGGTTTGCTTTGCCTTGATGACGATGTGAATAGCAAGCATTTTGTGAGGAGATACGAGAGAGGATAACGAATCAAAGGAACATCGAAATTACAAAAAGATCAAGACACATTTTTTGAGCTCTCCCTTGTGTTTGAACTTGGATGTAGGAAGAACCGCTGCATTTTTTTACCTCTCTACCAAAGATAGCAGGGAGAGCAGGGGGAAAAAGCAGGGAGAGAGAGAGAGGGAGAGAGAGAGACCAACTGCCATCGCTGCCATGGAGGTGTGACAGAAGCGTTGTTGTGAGAAAGAAAATGAGAGAGGCAACTGGGGGTAAAAATGTAAAATGAATCCTCTAAGATGAGGGATGACACTGTTTTGGGTGTTTTTGTAATAGTAATATTTGTTTTGAGTAAATATGTTGAAAGAAAGATTGAATGGGTATTTTGGTAAGCTGAAACTCAATTTTAGCTAATCTTGTAATTTTTCAATAGTTGAGGAGGGTATTGGGTTTTGACCTTCCCTACCTTTTGGTGGACCATGCCCCATCAATTTCTCCTCAGTCCTTATTGGTCGATGTGTATCAATATCGTTAATATGGATCATGAATATCAGGTAAGAAGTGGTTTATTTTTTAATTTGCATCCGATACAAATCTAATAGAGGCCGATATGACCAATACAGCCAGTCAGCAACGGATATCGATACTGACACCTGTAAACTTTGTCCTAGTCCCCAACATTCTTCGAGGAATTGGAACCAATAACGAAATTGGCCTCCACCGATTCAATTCTTACCAATGAAGAATCCTATGGGAGAAAATGAAGAATATGAGATAGCAGGACGGACGGACGGACGGACGGACTGACTGACTGTCACCTTTTCAGAAAGACTGGTAGGGCTGCTGTGTTGACATGTGGGCTGCGAACTATGGACTATTGAGGGAAGTGAAGTCCTCCTCATTCCTGACTGGCAGTTTGGAAAGAAAACCCTCCCCTAAAAATAATAGAAAGCAATTTTTAATTTTCGATATTTTAAAAAATTAGATCGAATCGATCAAAATGGCCAGGATTAAATCAGGATCACCCCTAGTCCAGACCACTCCAGAATCCAGACTAGAAGCCGAGTTCAGAAAATTAAAAGATGAAAGGGATGGGAATACCGTGCGCGCCATTTTCATCCCATGCTTTCGCTGTTCAAAAATTTTTCAGTCCACTGTCCACCACACTCTACAGTCTACCGTCTACAGTGTACAACACTACACGTCAGTTGTCGCTCCCACGGTCCCACATCCTTAATTAGACAATTCCAGGTCCGACCTCCCTCAGGCCTTTTCCAACGCACATGCCACAACGTCATCATTTGGGCAATTGGGCCACCCGCAGCGCAGATTCGCAGCAACTGTGAATTAGAGAGTTAACTTGCCATTTTAACTAAGGGATAACGATAACCATCTCTTCTAGATGTTTCGTAATTATGCTAATAGAGAGAGGGTTTAACCCCCTGAAAAAAATAAAATTAATAGAGAGGGTTCACAAAATGTCTGTTTGGGAATGAATTGACACATTGATACGGCCATAACGGCTGACCGATATCTATATTAAAACCAAGTCTCATGACTACAATCGATAATGTCATAAATGAAAAAAACAAAAACTTTGCATGACGCCATGACCGCATGCGCGTGCAATCAGTTGCGTGACTTCAAATATTACCCCCAACTTCCAACTTGAATCTTCTTTGGGGCAAATTGACAAACACTCCAAAGCCCCGATCGAAGACATCGACTTATCTTCATATCAAGAAAAGATCCAACTTATCTCTCTCTCTCTCTCACACACAAAAGAAAAAGTAAGAGAAAAGCCCACTAGGCCTAAGGCCTGTGAAGAAGTAGAGACTGGAGGAGCATACCTGTAAGTCCGTTTCTTATCCCTTGGCTGCTTCCGCTCAAGATTCAAAAACTACGAGAAGGACTAGTGACTGTCCCCTCGGGCCTCCTCGGCTTGTCTTGTGCATCCTGATCCACTTCTTTGGGAATATTTGGAGCAACCGTCCAAACCAAACGTTAACGCTACTTTCAAGAATATGGACCCCCCTCGGCCCTCCCCTTCCCTCCTCTCCTCTCCTCTGTAGATGATTATTAAAGGGCAACCACCCACCCCCACTCCAAAAAATAAAATAAAATAAAATAAAATAACAAAATAACAAAAAGAAAAATAGCCTCCTCTCTAACTATATTGCTGTCATTGTACTTACGCAGGCTGTGATTACCTCCACTGGGAAGTGGGAACTTCGGCACTGTGAAATAAAAACCTTCAGAAGATTCCACGAGAAAATTATTTGACAAGTACGTTAGTTAAGTAGGACGGCTGGTTCTAAAGAAGAAGACGATTATCGTTCATGTAAGGGATCAGATGCTGTGGATGTAGCTTATGTGACCCGCAATGTATGTCCAGTGGAAGCTCCCGGATCTAACGGTACGTGTCACTTGGATCTCCGTCAAGGTTGCAGCAAGGTAATGCTTGTTGCCTCTTTTTCAATGAAAAATGGTGATCTTCCCTTGTTGAGGGTGGGCTGGGGTATGATGAGGGCCCATCGGGCTTCAATTTTTCTTCTTTTTTGGGGAGGCCCGTTTGAGCTGTGAAGCCTTATCTGAGTTGGGCTTGGGTGTTAGTACCTGGATGGGCCAGTATTCTAGGAAAAACATTCCAGTAAGTGCATGAAGGTACTGGTACCCATCCTAACCCATTTAAAAATGTTGCTGAGCCTTCTTCTATTGTTGGAGCAAGTGGGAGTTTTCAAGGTTCAGGGCTTTCCTCTCTCTTTTGAGTTTCTAGTGTTTTGATTTATTCTTTGCCATTATATCATCCTATGAGATGAATACAGTTACTGCAAGAGTGAAACAGTATTTTTTTTTTGTAAACTGTCAATAGTCAAATAAAGTTATACGCTTGGGGAGGAAAGAAAATAAAAGGCACTTGACTACCCTAGCACAACTTCACAAGATCTTTTCTTCACACAAAAAAAAGTCCAAGAAAGTACGAGAACAATAATAACGGTTAGATGGATTCAAGTATGGGCAAAGAAGAGGAAAGGAAAATGGTAGAGGGAGCAAAAGACAAGAATTGTAATGAAGTAGAACACAGCTAGATGGGTTTCGCTGCATGAATCCTAACCCCCAAATCCACTCTATTCGAGATCATACTAGGGACCATACCTAAACTGAGCATATCTTTTTTCACAACCTCCCCTATGGTCATTTTTTGCCTACCCCTATTTTTTTTAGATCCTTCAATCTGGATCAGATCACTTCTCCATGTAGAGGCATCTGTTGGCTTCCTTTGGACATGATCATACTACCTCAAATGGCTTTCTCCAACTTTATCCAGGATTGGGACAACTCCCAAATCCACTATAATACGTTCATTCATTATTTTATCTTTCATTGTTTTCCTGGATATCCATCTTAACATTCTCATCTCTATTACGCTTAGTTTGTTTACATATCACATATTAATTGCCCAATATTCTACCCAGTTGGACAATAAAGAAAAGACATGTAGACAATAGATTATACTAAATAAAATTGGGAGACCAGCATTAGATGCAGGGTAGAGAGGAACTAATGGAAGAGGTCAAGGAGTAAAACTCCTTGGTCAACATCCACGACAATGGAGCCTCCCTCCTTGATCTCTGTTTCAAGCATCTTCTCAGCCATGCTATCCTCCAATGGTCTCATTATTTCGCTTCTAAATGGCATTGCCCCATAACTTAGTAACATTCTCTCTACCACTCTATCCACAAATATCTCTTGTCACGTGGAGCTTTATGCCCTGGTCAAGCCTTCAGCATGTCAAAGACTTCCTTTTAATACAATGTCTACAACATTCTTCAACTCTAATTTTGGGTGGGTCGTCAGGGATTGAATTCCTCTCGGGCGCAACACACATCCAACAATTAAAAACATTTAGACACAGAGCTCAAAGTAGTCACATGCAACTCAAGGCATTTCTGTATGTTGGATGCACATCAAATGCTTTGTTGCGCCACAAAGGATCAAAGTCCGATCGTTTGAGAGCTCTTTTAAATTTAGCCATAGGATATCATTTTGCCAAGTGTCAACCATCGAGGCCTCACTGCCGCTCTCCGCCAGTTGAGGTATCCGCAGAGGATCTTTATCCCAGTTCAGGTGGATCGTGATCTAACCTGACCCGCACCGGCATATTACAATCTTCGTCCTCTCACAAACTGACACACGCAGAGGCCACACATCTTGATAAACCCCACGTCCCTCTGTACTGTACACTCCAATCTCCCGCATTACAGTGCTGGTCGAGCTTCGAAGTGGAAGGGCTTTCCTTTCAAAGAGGGCTAGACACCAATCCAGAGCGACAGCAATGGCGGAAGATGCAATTCTAGGGTTCCTGGAATCAAACGAGAAGATATCAGATTCAGGCCAATTCGCTACCGACGTGGAATCGATCATAACGAAATTATCAACGTCATCAAGAGTCTCCACGGTTTCAGACTAGTTGATGCTCAGGTGCTTCTCACAACTCTATCAGTTTTCCACCAGCATTTGAATCAAACGAATTATTTATTATTTTCAGTGGCGGTGGTTGTTCCATCGATTTCTCACTTCGCTAGAATCCTGCAAGCTTTCATTGAGTACAACGGAAACTCTTTACTTGTGTATTTGACTCTAAAATGGACGAATATATATATATATATATATATATATATTTGTGAGATTAATACAGGACATTAGGAGGGAGAAGTGGGTACTTAGTGATGAAGGAAAGTCATATACCGTGGAGGGATCACCCGAAGTGCAGCTCTTCTTGGCCATACCGCCGGAGGGCATTTCTCGAGAAGAATTACAGGTTTTGACTCTTCTCACTAAAAACCAACGAGTGCGCTAGATTTTGCCATACTGCTGTCTTCAAAAAAAATCGTTATCCATTTTATATCAATTCCAGTGATGAACTTTTGGTCAATTGATATTTCTGTTTTTATCAGTATTGAGAATGAACTGGTTTCCGTGGATGCAGAAAAAGGTGGAAGCATCAGTTTACAAAATAGGTTGTGCCCAGGCCATAAAGAATAAATGGGTGGAGATGGGGAAGCAGCTAGTTTCCAGAAAGGTGACATAACCTGGAACTTGTGGATTTCTCATTTTCATTTTTAACATATGTGTGCACCTACTGACTGGGTCTTGCTGCTTCTTTTTTTAACTGTTTTATGAGTTCAAGCATTTAAAAATTTTCAATACCTTACGTGAAGGGATGTTCGTAGAATAGCACACTTTTAGAATCCTGTTCTGTTGTTTCTGTATCTTTTTGGGTATTGTCCTAATTAAAGATTCTTTTTTTATTTTTTGTATTTTACATTAGGGTTATAAATATGACAAGACTTACTCATTAACTTGGAACTTTCAAAGGTACACTTATCAAAACAAACGGACGAAAAAAAAAAAAACTTAATAATGAACAAATTTGTACAAGAAAACATTTCATGGATAATCTAGATTGTAGGCTCTGTAGAATGCTCTTCCAAAATTTTATGTGATTCTATAGTGTCAATTCCCCTTTCATTGCCCCCCTGATCATCATACAGAAGTGAACAATTTTAAGATCTCTAATTTCCTTGGCTCAAGTGGCTTTTGTCAAAGGGCACCGAATATTGGATTGGGACAATATTGCCAATGGATGTAAATAACTAAATGTTGAGGGAGGATGGCTGGCATTTTGTTAAAAGTGAATTTGGAAAAGGCTCTAAGCTTGCAAATTAGCTCACTTGAATTATGTTAATCTATGGATGGGATTTGGTTTAAAATAGCCAAATTGGATGACAGTTGCTTCATGTTGTGTTCTACTGTGAGTAAGCTCCTACTCTAGAAGTTCTTGAGGCAAGGGAAACCTCATCCTTGATACATAATCAATTGAATACAATTTTATTTTCCGTCTTACTTTGTTCTTCTTATACTTCATTTGTTTTACATATTGCTTATTTATAGCATTTTATGCTTTAAAACTGTATTTTGCCTTTCTATGCATTTCTTGACCATTTTCATGTGTATCTTTAGTGTATCTTGCGTCTCTTTGATACGATACGTCTCTTAAAGTCACCCTTTCCGATACGATATCCTCGATACCGATATTTAAATCCTTGGTTCTCATATCTATCATGTAGGTTCAAAACGTTGAGGATCGAGTCAAAGATTTGCTTCTGCAGATACAAGAAGGAGAGGTGTGTCCCCCCCCCCCCCCTTTTCCCGCCCAAGGAAGACCCTTGCTGTATATCAATTAGTTGGATCCTGAGCAGTAAATGAATTATTTAAGTGCTCTATTATAGGAACATCTCAAATTCATTAAAAAAATGTCTAATAAAGATGTTCCCATAAATTAGACATGAATTCCTATTCTGTGCTGATTCTGGAGGAGACAAGGCATTTCTATTTCCAGTGTTTAATGCCTTGACAATTTTATGGCTCTTTCTATACATAGTATAGCCAGATATGTTTGTAAGGAATATCATCTCATCGGTGTATGGACAAGGTTTCTGGGTAATTTCTCAGCCTTCTTCTGAGTTCTGACATCCCTTTCCCCATGGTTTTGGTCACTTCACTAGGAGGGATGGGGTGGCAGTTGCAGTCCAATTGGTGGATCATCCGTGTGATAATTCTTACACCAACGTCTGCTCTTTATCTCATTGTCCATTGGAATTGTGTCCTGGTAATGCTAATTATTGGCATTTGAGGTTGTAAATATTTTCCAAAACTGCCTAAGAAAGAGGCATATGGCTGTTCAGCTGAACCTCCCACATGAAAAGAGAATGAGGTGGAGCCCTTTTGGGCTGCAAACTGAACTGCCTCCTGTAAGATTCCTAGGTTGCCTGTACTTTTTTGGTAGATGATTTGAGTCATTTGACTACCATTTATAATTGACTTTATTTTTCTTATGATTGATAACTTCATTGTTACTCCAGATTGTTGATCAAGAGGATATTGATGCTCTCAAAAGACGGAAGCTTATTGCCCTGCAGTAATGATCACATTTTGTTTGCCTTTTTATATTACTAGAATTCTTGCTTTGTGATATTATTACATGTGTTGTGGCTTGACATATCTTATACAGTTTGTATGTAGGGTAAAATATGCATGAGATAGTTGCCTATGAAAATATTCCCTTCTGCTTGTTGAACTCATGCCAAAATCAGTGTAACTGGCAATTTCCAGCCTAGGTAAAGGACAGTGCAGGTATCTGTTCAATGCAGATAGGTGGGATCCAACATTGCATTTGGTGTAAAAACTGTTTGACCCTGATTTCTTGCTTACTCAGCCCAGAGTGGCATTCCGCAAAACAAGTAGATTCCCGCCCAACTTGCTCCTTTTTTTTTTGAGCCCAGAGTGGCATTCCGCAAAACAAGTAGATTCCCACCCAACCTGCTCTTTACTTCTTGAAATATTCCATTGAGGTCAAAGTGTGTTTTGAACAAGTTGATTGGTCTTGTTGGTTGATTGAACTGTTGGCCCAGTGACCTGGTCATGAGAATTGGTTGAGAACTGATTGGGTGTCGCAACATTGAAGACTGTAGAGGTTTGCATGGAGAGCAGAAGGCTCAGCGGCCAACATTTACATGGTTGTGAGGTGTCCGATATGACAGTTTTTGAAATTGAAGTGTCCTTGTCACATCACACTGGACCTTGTTATGGCTATTCCCTTGGAGCACATGGTTGAAAGAATTAGCTTCAGTTGCATGATGAATAGAAAGAAATTGACTATTCTATGTAGGAAATTAGTCGGACTGATTTCTGATATTTTGTTTTTCACATTGTCAATTGATCAAATATGATGTTGCATGAACTCACTCTTTCCAACCCCACTACTTTTTCCTGTTGAGGCTTAGTGATTTTATCAACTAAATAGCAAGCGGCAACAACAATTTGTGGCCAATAGACCCAAAAACCACCATGGAATTTAATGTAACCTAGATTCAGTTGCAAACCAGACCAATCTTTCTTTATTCTGGTGGATATGGGCCAATGTAGTTGTCATCTTTCTGGTGCAGGGGCACACGACCAGGCAGCTTTCTTTTCCCCAATAAGAATAAATACTCAAAACTAAACTAATGAAGTAATTCCCGTATTCATCCCTCCTACCTATATTTTAGGCCTGTTAAAGTATCCTGTCACAAAGAAAAGCCATTGGACCAAAGGCTCAACATGTATATAACCCAACCGAAGGTTTAATTCTGATGAGCTCATTAATGTGTGAAATCTAGGGTAGTAAAACATGCATTTTACATATTTAGAATGGAGCTACCTTGGGTTTTACTCTTTTTTTGCAGGTTTTATATTTTCAAGGCCTTAAGGATTATTGGGCGCTATATCTTCAATTTTACACGTAAAGAGGTCCTATTTATTTCCATGGTTGCGAAGAGGACGAAATTCTGAGCAAGATGGACGTGTTCAATTAAAAGTACACATTCGTTTGGTCACCTGTACAAATGATTATTCTTTTCAGGCCAGAAAAAGAATAATGGATCAGAACTGAACCGAGATGCAGAACCAGCCCATTTGCAATTGTCTCAGAGGTACAAGGAATACTCCAAATGCCAACAAGGATCGATGGACCACATCCTTAAGTGATTGAAGATTTGTTTTTGGTAACAACAACTACCTAGTGTAGTTGATGAGCTATGGTGTACAAAATTCCCTTGCTCACTAAGAGGTCTCAAGTTCAAATCTCATGGTTGTTTTTTTTAGAGAATTTTGTTGAAGATTTCCTGTTTTTCACTCACTTAAAGCACTAAGGGCATGGAGGGGATTTTCACATCAAATTAGAAGCAAGGAAAATCGTGGAAGCAAGAAGAGAAGAAAAAAAAAAAGGAAAGAAAAAAAAGGGAGAAATAAAGATTGTCCAAATCTTCTCTCTCCTCCACATCATCACCAAAATATTGTCCAAATCACACAAAGCAAGAAGGAAATCGTCCCTTAGAGGGAGAAAAAGAAGAGAAATAAATTAAGAAAAAAAAAAGGGGGGGAAAGAAAATAAGCAAAAATTATAGGAAATTTCTTAAAGTTTATTTCTCTCTTCTCTCTCCTCCATCTTAGCACTTTTGGTCTCAAAAGATCTCACAATCAATTGTGGATTTTTCTCTTTTAGGAAAGAGAAAATTGTTACCCTACCTCCCCATTCCCTATAAATACAACTCATGTAAGAGGAGGGGAGACAATTCATTCTTCTTCTAGTTTTTTTAGTTGCTCTCTCTTTCTCTTGTTCTCTCTTTAGTTTTAGTTCTTCTTTATCTTTTCTTCAATCACTTTTGTAATAGTTTTTTTTTTTATTTCAATTAATCCAAGTACTCTTTTATTTTTATTCAGCCCTTTTATGTTTATGATTTATGCAATTGAGTTGTAATTTTTTAAGTTATAGTTCTAGGCTTAGATCTAGGTGACAAGATCACGAGCCGTGAAGCAATTTTTTTTCAAGAATTGTTTTCTTTAGTACTAGAAATTTCAGATTTGGTTTATTTCAGATATGGTTTTTAGTACTGGTAGTATCTCAAATCGATCAAGTTTTCAGTTCAAGGGTTGAAGTTCAAGTAAGTAGGCTCCTTCAGTAGTCTTCTCTCCCCCCTCTCATTCCCTCTTCTGACTACCCTTTCTTTCTTAATTTAGGATTTTAATTTCAGTCGTTACATTATTGCTATCCCTTTCCCCCAAGGTTCATGGCTAGTGTATGTGTTGGCTTTGCTCCCTAGCCATAGAACCATCAATTTATTGTTTTTATTTTAATGTCTCCCTTTCCCTAAAACCAAGTAGAGTAACCCTTGTAAGAGTGACTCTCTGGTCAAGTAGGGAAGCTCATATTATGATGCATCCCTAGGGCCAAGTAGAGAAACCTACTTGTGAGTCTCTCTCTAGCTTTCTCCCTTTTTTTTTTACTTTTTTTTTATTTTAGTATTTTTTTTCCTTTATTTTTAATTGCGTGGGTTGTTTATTTTCAGTTATTTATTTATTTAATTTTAATTGCGTGGCTTGCGTCTTTAAATTCTTAGATGATGAATGGTTAGGACGTTATTTTAGATACATATGTTTAGGACGATAATTAGAATTAGATCACAACCATTAATCGGTTCACTTTCGTATTATTAAAAGAAATAAAAAAATAAAGCGGCTGCTCTCCCTGTGTTTGACCTGTAGCTATACTGATCCGTACGCTTGCAGTTACATTTTAAATCTCAAACAAGTTTTTGGCGCCGTTGCTGGGGAGACAATTCTATGTTATTTTTCACTTTCTTTTGGTAAATTGGAGTATTTTGTTTGCTTTGTTTTATATTTTTCCTTTTCTTTTATTGAATTCCTGAGAAGAACAACTTGCAATAATAGTTGTATCAGTGGAGGTCGCCATGCCTCACAGTATGATAAAAACAGGTTTTGCCCTGTAGCAGTACCTCAAGAATTGACCTGAGCAACCCTGGATCCCTGCTGGTAAGCTCCCAAAAAGCCAAAAAAAAATTTAAAAAAAATCATTAAAAAAAAGTTTTACTATCCATTCTTTTGTTCTTGTCTTACTTTAGTTGTGGGTAATTTTATGTTGCATGAGTGTTTGGTGGGTACGTAATACTAAGAATCGGTTAGAAAGAAGAGATCCAACAAGTAGTGACCATATACGTTTGCTCTCTTTAAAACCCTTCAATATGGGAGACCAACAGCAAAACCCTTCACCTAAATCTCTGAAAGATAGGTTCTACCCTGCTAGAACAGCCCAACCTTCCTGCATAGTTCTGCCACAAGCCTAGAGCAATAATTTTGAACTCAAATCTCAATACATCACTATGTTGTCCCACTTCCATGGGTTGACCTCTGAGGATGCATACCTATTTCTAAGGGAATTTGAAAAGGTATGTGTTCTAATTAAGATCCAACAGCTTTCTGATGATGTTGTTAAGCTTAGGTTTATCACTTTTGCATTGAAAGACCAAGCTAAGAAGTGGTTGTATGGGTTACCCACAAATTCTATAACCTCATGGGAACAGTTCATAGTTGTCTTCCTTAAGAAGTTTTTCCCAACTCACAAGACCAATAAACTTAGAAGTGATATCCTTCAGTTTAGGCAAAAGCCTAGTGAGTCATTTTCCAAACTTATGGAGAGATTCAAGGATCTACTCCAAGAATGCCCTCACCATGGCCTAGACCTATGGCATTTATGTCAAATAATTTATGAGGGTATTGATTACCCAACTAAACAAATGATAGAGTCTATCTGCCCTGAGGGATTCACATCCTTTACAGATGAAGGAAAGGCATGGGAATTCTTACTTGACTTAGCTGACAAAACCCGTGAGTGGGAATCAACCCAAGAGAGTGAAAGAACCATAGGAGGAAAAGGATATTTTGTGGATGGAACAGTAGCCAAGGAAGCCTATTTGGATAGCCTA
This sequence comes from Macadamia integrifolia, assembly GCF_013358625.1. NCBI lineage: Eukaryota > Viridiplantae > Streptophyta > Magnoliopsida > Proteales > Proteaceae > Macadamia > Macadamia integrifolia. The sequence continues at coordinate 303,581 of NW_024870638.1, forward strand.
ATAAAGAGAATTGAGGCTATTGTTCCTAGAGAGCCATCATTAGTCAATTTGGTTAAGATTTGTGCTTGGTGCCAGTCCCCTGGACATCTCCTAGAAGAATGCCCCAACACCTTTGGGGGCACTTCTAATGGTAGTGTTAATGCATTATACCAGAATAATCCATATAGTAATACCTAAAATCTAGGATGGAGAAATCACCCAAATTTCTCTTGGAATCAAGGCAACCAAGCAGGGCCTTCCAATTTCCACAATCAAGGTCAACCTGGACTCCAAAGGCCTCCCTTTGCACAACAATCTTTTTTCCAAAATACTTTTCCTAGGTCAAATGTAGGACCTCAGGCTAGTTTTCCTAGGACCCCTCTCCTATCATCTTATCAGCAACCCCCTGGGTTTACCAACACTGGAGAGGTAAGTAGAATAAGTGACTTGGAAAAAAATATGGCCCTCCTCATGACAAGCCATCAAAATCTTACGAGAAAACTCACTCAAGTTGTCCCAATTATGCGTGACAGGGAGAAAAGAACTTTACCCAGTCAACCAGAGCCTAACCCTAGGCATCATCAGCCTGTTAGTTCACAAACATCAACTAATATACCATTGAATATAGTACAAGGTCAAACCAACAAGGGCCCTCTAACCAATGTAATGTTGTTTATGCCCTTAGGAGTGGTAGAGACTACCAACAGAGCGTTCTTAAATCTTCCTTATCTATTACTCATGTTAACTCTCCTTCAGTTGAGGACACAAGTGTGCCTCTTGTTTCAGGTTCGTCTAATGAACCTAAAGATTTTTTTGAAACTAAAAATGATTTGGTTGAGGAAACAAAAAATGATTCTTTTGAACAGGGGCAAATCCCTAACAGTCCTTATGTTTATCCTGTCCTATTTCCTAATTGCTTGGTAAACAAAAGGAAGACTGCTTCCATGGACAAAATTTTAGAAGTCTTCAAAAAGGTAGAAGTGAATATCCCCCTTTTGGATGCCATATCCCAGATCCCCGCCTATGCAAAGGTACTGAAAGATTTGTGCACTCACAAACGTATCACTAGTGTGCCCAAAAAGGCGTTCTTGGCAGGTAACATTAGTTCCATAATTACTCAGCCTATAGCAGCCAAGTATAAGGATACATGGAGCCCTACCATATCTTGTGTCATAGGCAACACTTACATTGAGCATGCCTTACTTGACCTTGGCACAAGTGTGAATCTTTTACCTTACCATGTGTACAAGCAACTAGGATTAGGATAATTGAAAGCCACTAGAACTACTCTTCAGTTGGCAGATAGGTCTGTTAAGATTCCTAAATGGATGGTTGAGGATGTCTTACTAAAGGTGAGAGAATTTATTTTCCCTGTTGATTTCATTGTGTTAGATACTAAGCCCTTTTCAACCAAGGATGAGATCCCAATAATTCTAGGAAGACCATTCTTGGCTACCAGTAATGCAGTAATCAATTGCTGAAATGGTTTCCTAAGATTATCTTTTGGTAACTAAACTGTTGAGTTTAACATGTTTAGGATTGACAAGCAATCACATATGGAAGAAGAGATCAATATGCTTGAGGATTTTATGGATTTTTTTGATGATTTAGTTACCAACTTTGATATTGATTTTGATTCAGAATTCTAAGAGTGTATGGATGAGTTGGATGATGATAGTGAAAATTTCTTTTCTGAAGTCTTGAGTCTTCACACACTTGTGGAGCCCTTAGGACCCCTTTCCAATTCCATTCCCAAACCCTCCATAGTTGAGCCCCCTAAGCTAGATCTTAAGGAGTTGCCATCTAATTTGAGGTATGCTTTCCTAGGGCCTGATCAGACTCTTCCTGTAATAATTTCTTCAAATTTGACTTCTAGCAAAGAAGAGGAGTTATTTAAAGTGTTAAAAGATAATAAGGAAGCCCTAGGTTGGACCATGGCTGATATCAAGGGTATAAGCCCTTCCATTGTGCAACATCATATACATCTTATAAAGGATTCCAAACCATCCATGGAAATCCAAAGAAGAACTAATCCAGTGATGATGGAAGCCATTAAGAAAGAGATCCTAAAGTGCTTGGATCATGGAATAATTTATCCTATTTCTGACAGCCAATGGGTAAGCCCAGTTCACGTAGTGCCTAAGAAGTCTGGGGTGACTGTAGTTCTCAATGCCAATAATGAACTAATTCCAACCCGTGTCCAATCAGGGTGGAGAGTGTGCATAGACTACAGGAAACTTAACGAGGCAACCTGGAAGGACCACTTTCCATTGCCATTCATTGATCAGATGTTAGAGAGGTTAGCTGTACATGAATACTATTGTTTTGTTGATGGATATTCTGGCTATAACCAAATCCCAATTGCTTTAGAGGACCAACATAAGACCACTTTTACATGCCCATATGGAACATTTGCTTACAGGCATATGCCCTTTGGGTTTTGTAATGCCCCTGTTACGTTCCAATGATGCATAATGAGCATTTTTCTGACATGGTCGAAAAATTCTTAGAAGTATTTATGGATGACTTTTCAATTTATGGGAATTCCTATTCTGAATGTCTTCATCATCTTTCCCTAGTTTTGAAAAGGTACATATCTAAGAATTTGGTTTTGAATTGGGAGAAATGCCATTTTATGGTTAAATCTGGTATTGTTTTAGGCCATGTAATATCCAAGGAGGGAATTAAGGTAGATAGAGTCAAAGTGGATTTAATTGATAATTTACCACCTCCTCAATCTGTTAAGGATGTTCGGTCCTTTCTAGGGCATGCAGGCTTCTACAGAAGGTTTATTAAGAACTTTAGTCAGTTAGCTCGACCTCTCACCTCATTACTTGCCAAATATCAAACTTTTGAGTTTTTCAAAGAGTGCCTAGAATCCTTTAAGCAACTTATGAAAGAGTTGACCAATGCACCCATTGTTCAACCACCTGTTTGGACTGAACCTTTTGAACTGATGTGTGATACTTCAGATTTTACCATAGGAGCAGTTTTGGGTTAAATGATTAATAAGTTGCCCACTGTCATTTACTATGCTAGTAGGACCTTAAATGATGCACAACTCAATTATACAACCACTGAAAAAGAATTTTTAGCTGTTGTGTTTGCATTAGAAAAGTTCCGGTCTTACTTAGTTAGCTCACATGTGGTGGTGTATACTGATCATTCTGCCCTCAGATACCTAGTTCAGAAGAAGGATGCCAAAGCCCGTCTCATTAGGTGGGTTTTACTTTTGTAAGAGTTTGATTTAGAAATTAGGGATAAGAAAAGAGTTGAAAACCTAGTTACAGACCATTTATCCCGGCTTCCCAATTCCTTGACTGTTGATTCTCCAGTCAACGAGAACTTTCCAGATGAACAATTATTTGCAATGTCTAGTGAATCATGGTTTGCTGACATTGTCAACTTCTTAGTTTCAGGTGTGACTCCGGATCACTGGTCCACTCAAGATAAGTATAGGTTTCATTCCCAAGTTAAACACTTTTTCTGGGATGATCCTTATTTGTTTAAGATATGTCCGGATCAGATTATCCGACGATGTGTTCCTGATCATGAGCAACATTCCATTCTCTCTTTTTGTCATGATCATGCATGTGGTGGACACTTTGGACCTAAGAAGACTGCCGCAAAGGTTCTCTAATGCGAATTTTATTGGCCCACTCTTTTTAGAGGTGCTTTTGATTTTTGCAGGGCTTACCCCGCCTGTCAATCTTTTGGCCATATCAATAAGAGGAACATGATGCCCCTCAACCCTATTTTGGTAGTTGAGATCTTTGATATTTGGGGCATCGATTTTATGGGACCATTCCCTAATTTCTTTGGGAATTTGTACATACTTTTGGCCGTTGATTATGTTTCTAAATGGATAGAGGCCATACCTTGTAAATCTAATGACCACAAAGTGGTGGTCCAGTTTCTCAAAGAGAACATTTTTTCTCGCTTTGGTGCACCACGTGCAATAATTAGTGATAGGGGTACTCATTTTTGTAATCGACCTTTTGAGGCCTTAATGAAAAAGTATGGGGTCACTCATAAGTTATCTACCCCTTATCACCCCCAAACTAGTGGCCAAGTGGAGGTGTCTAATAGGCAAATCAAACAAATCTTGGAGAAAACTGTTAATCCCAACCGTAAGGATTGGTCCCTTAGGCTCATTGATGCCTTGTGGGCCCATCGTACTGCATTCAAGACTGACCTTGGTCAGTCTCCCTACCGTTTGGTGTATGGGAAAGCTTGTCACTTACCAGTTGAGTTGGAGCATAAGGCCTTTTGGGCCATTAAGAAGCTTAACTTTGATTTATCTGATGCGGGAATTCATCGTAGGCTCCAACTATCTGAGTTGGAGGAACTTAGGAATGATGCCTATGAAAGTTCTAGGATTTACAAGGAAAAGACCAAAGCTTTCCATGATAAGCACATTCTGCGCAAATCTTTTACAATTGGTGATAAGGTCTTATTGTACAACTCTCGATTGCATCTTTTTCCTGGTAAGCTTAGATCCCGATGGGATGGCCCATTTATTGTTCATAATGTATATCCCCATGGGGCTGTGGAGATTTTGAATTCAGGAACAGTGGTAATTTCGAAGGTTAATGGTCAGCGTTTGAAACCGTTCCTCGAGTTTCCTACTACTAGTAGTGAAGAGGTCATGGATCTCCATGAACCTTTTTACACTGATGACTAACTTTTAATCAGGTATGACCCCCTTGCATTGTCTTTGTTTTTAATTCTTTCCATGCATTGAGGACATTGCATGACTTAAGTGTGGGGAAGGAAAACCAGTTTCTACTTTTTTCACTTTGTTTTATTTGTTTTGCTTTTTGTTTTTTTTTAGCTTACTAAAGGATGAAGTCCTACTTTGGCTTTTGGCTAATGATCATACCATTTGGTTGCTTGATGTATGAAAATAAAAGTTTTGACTAAGGTACCCATTTTGAACGTATAAAAACCCTGTTGAGAAGAAAGAAACAAGCATGTGTCTTGAGATGGGACTTTCTTTTGAAAAATAGGAGACCCCTATTTTATGGTGATGGACTATATGTAAGTCTGTGGGTTCCTTATACTTTTGATTTGGAGTTGAGACCTTCTTTTTAATTTGGCATGGGTTGACAAATGCACAATTTTAAATGAAATGTGAAATGTGGTATAAAGAAGAATAAGAGTTGATTCCCTTAGAACTAGATAGGGCATTGCGCCTCAGGAAGCGTGGTGTCTTGATCAAAATTTCTTGGAGGAAACTTCTGAAGTAACTCTAGCATCACTGCCTTTGTGGGCATATGCAAAAAGCGAAGCTACATAGTAACTTGGGTGTCTGGTGTTTGCTCCACCATGTCATTCAAGCCAAAAGTAGTGGAGTAGAATAGAGTTTATTAGTGAAAAAAAAGGAGAAAAAAATGTGCAAATGTCATTATTACTTGGTAACATGTTTGGTCAAAAACACTCCAACGCCTTAGTCATTGGTTCCCTATTTCTTCACAAGTGGTTTTGCCTTAAGATAAAGGTGTTTTGGAAGAGATGAGGTGAGTTCCAAATTAAGAAATATGCTAGTGCCTGGAATTGATAAAGGGTAATAAAAGTTCAAGTGTGGGGGTCCCTTGTAAGAGAAATTATCTTTGCTCCGGATCGGTATGAGCCTTACCTTTAGCCAAGGTTGGGATTTGTTTATTCTGAATTTTGGGTGTATATTCACTGCAAACACCCACGAGACACAACTCGTCCACTAGGGTAACTTAGGGGTTTAAAGGCTTGTTGCACATGCTAAGTGCAACCGTGATTCCTACGAAAGTGAGATTTTTTTTTTTGTTTTTATTCTTGTTTTTTTGCTTTACTCGAGGACTAGCAAAGTCTAAGTGTGGGGAAATTCTGATGAGCACATTTATGTGTGAAATCTAGGGTAGTAAAACATGCATTTTACATATTTAGAATGGAGCTATCTTGGGTTTTACTCTCTTTTTACAGGTTTTATTTTTTCAAGGCCCTAAGGACTATCGGGCGCTATATCTCCAATTTTACACATAAAGATGTCCTATTTCTTTTCATGGTTACTAAGAGGACAAAATTCTGAGCAAGATGGACGTGTCCAATTAAAAGTACGCATTCGTTTGGTTACTCGTACAAGTGATTATTCTTTTCAGGCCAGAAAAATAATAATGGATCAGAACTGAACCGAGATGCAGAACCAGCCCATTTGCAATTGTCTCAGAGGCACAAGGAATACTCCAAATGCCAACAAGGATCTATGGACCACATCCTTAAGTGATTGAAGATTCGTTTTTGGCAACAACAACTACCTAGTGTAGTTGGTGAGCTATGGTGTGCAAAATTCCCTCTTACCAAGAGGTCTCAAGTTCGAATCTCGTGGTTTTTTTTTTTTTTAGAGAATTTTGTTGAAGATTTTCTGCTTTTCACTCACTTAAAGCACTAGGGCATGGAGGGAATTTCCACATCAAATTAGAAGCAAGGAAAATCATGGAAGGGTTCCTGCGCAAGAAGAGAAGNAACAAGGAATACTCCAAATGCCAACAAGGATTGATGGACCACATCCTTAAGTGATTGAAGATTCGTTTTTGGTAACAACAACTACCTAGTGTAGTTGGTGAGCTATGGTGTGCAAAATTCCCTTGCTCACCAAGAGGTCTCAAGTTCGTATCTCATGGTTGTTTTTTTTTAAAGATTGTTGAAGATCTTCTCTCTCCTCCACATCATCACCAAAATATTGTCCAAATCACACAAAGCAAGAAGAAAATCATCCCTTAGAGGGAGAAAAAGAAGAGAAATAAATTAGAAAAAAAAGGAAAGAAAATAAGCAAAAAAATTATAGGAAATTTCTCCAAGTTTATTTCTCTCTTCTCTCTCCTCCATCTTAGCACTTTTGGACTCAAAAGATCTTACTATCAATTGTGGGTTTCTCTCTTTTAGGAAAGAGAAATTTGTTACCCTACCTCCCCATTCCCTATAAATACAACTCATGTAAGAGGAGGAGAGACAATTCATTATTCTTCTAGTTTTTTTTTAGTTGCTCTCTCTCTCCCTCTTTCACTCTTTAGTTTTAGTTCTTCTCTATTTTGCTTTAATCACTTTTGTAATAGTTTTTTATGTCAATTAATGCAAGCACTCTTTTATTCTTATTCAGCTTTTTTATGTTTATGATTTATGCAATTGAGTTGTAATTGTTTAAGTTATAGTTCTAGGCTTAGATCTAGGTGACAAGATCACGAGCCGTGGAGCAATTTTTTTTTCAAGTTCAAGCATTGATTCAAGTAAGTAGGCTCCTTCAGTAGTCTTCTCTCCCCCTCTCATTCCCTCTTCTGACTACCCTTTCTTTCTTAATTTAGGATTTTAATTTCAGTCGTTACATTATTTCTATCCCTTTCCCCCAAGGTTCATGGCTAGTGTATGTGTTGGCTTTGCCCCTCCTATCCATAAAACCATCAATTTATTGTTTTTATTTTAATTGTCTCCCTTTCCCTAAAGCCAAGTAAAATAACCCTTGTAAGAGTGACTCTCTGGTCAAGTAGGGAAGCTCATATTATGATGCATCCCTCGGGCTAAGTAGAGAAACCTACTTGTGAGTCTCTCTCTAGCTTTCTCCCCTTTTTTTTACTTTATTTTTATTTTAGTATTTTTTTCCTTTATTTTTAATTGCGTGGATTGTTTATTTTCAGTTATTTATTTATGTAATTTTAATTGCGTGGCTTGCGTCTTTAAATTCTTAGATGATGAATGGTTAAAACGTTATTTTAGATACATATGTTTAGTACGGTAATTAGAATTAGATCACAACCATTAATCGGTTCACTTTCGCATTATTAAAAGAAATAAAAAATAAAGTGGCTGCTCTCCCTGTGTTCGACCTATAGCTACACTGATCCGTACGCTTGCGGTTACATTTTAAATCTCAAACATATGCTTCTTAGAACTTTGAGCCTTAGAGTTGGGTGCTATTGTTCTTAGCAAGATTTCCAATCAAGGACATCAGAGTTCATTTTGCATCCCCATCTTTCTGTTTGTTTCCTTACTGTCAAGTTTTGGCAATTCAAAGTTGAATCTATGTCAGTATGTTATTTGTTTTCCCGCTCTTAGAATTGTCACTTTTACAGATTGTTCAGTTGTTGTCAAACATCTATTTTCATCATCAGGGAAAACATGAGTCAGTTTTTCAAAATCAATCTCTTGGATATTATGGAACTTACTCTGTGCTTTTTCTGCTATTTGTGAAAGTTGATCTTTTTCATCAAATGGATTTGTTTAATCTGGTTAATAAGGATCACTTTGACTGATTCTAGCATCCATGTCTCCTGGTTTTGCTTTAGGTTGCACACCCATTGAGGTCATACCTGCGTGATCGAGCCTTGATGGGATTTGCCAATAATATGGAAGCTACGGAGAAAACATTTGATGAGCTTCTTCAGTTAAGTAGTCTGGTTCTTTCTACTCAATTCGGCATGACTAGAGAACAATTCGTCCGGTTTACAGATAAGAGAACTCTGTATAGTGTTCTAATGCCCCCATGGCTTGCTCTTCCTGCAAGGCTACAAAAAAACTAACTCACTTTCCTTAAGCAATAGTGCTAATGGGAGTGAAATAACATCCCCTCCACAATCTGCAGGTGAGAGGAAGATAGCAAAAGGACTTTATATTAAAGGAGTAGTTTATTCAGAGCCCGCAGAGCCTCGGTTATGTGGCTGTATACAACCTCCACCTGTAGTTGATAAGGTGACTCCTTATTCTAGTATTGAGAACATATCAGTTGAGAAACTCACTCCAGAGTATAAAGTTGGGAAAGAGCAATTGATGAAAACCAAGGCACCACCAATGAAGTCTTCAGAGTTATGGCGTGATAAACCAGTTGTGTTGCTTTGTATTCGACGCCCTGGGTAATTTTCTATCCATTAATCTTCAGAAATCTGGGGATCACAGATGGTTCCCAGCCCCCCC
>NW_024870638.1:312516-411494 GCF_013358625.1 Macadamia integrifolia
AAAAAAAACCCCCAAGAAGGCCTTGCAATGAGTAAAACTTAAATTAACCAAGATAAACAATATTTCTATCCTTGCTTTCTTCACCTACTAACCAGTCTGGCAAATTAGGGGAAGACCTATGGATGGAACCAGAAGCAACGCCCTTTTGGAGAAACTATTGGAAGTTGCTGATTTTCTTTTCTTTTTTATTTTTTATTATTTTTTTTTCTTGACCTTTATAAACACACACCACTCTTTATCCCAACTAAAAACTTTCAAAAACGGAAGCAGAAACAGCCAAACTATGAGCAAGCCTATTAGACGACGTAGGAGTGCACAAGATATCTATACAATAAAAGAAAATAATTTAAGAAAATACATCATCTTGTAAATCATGAAGATTACAAATTTCTCCATCTTTTTTTATTCAAAGAACTGTCTTATTAACACATGTAAAAAAAAAAAAAGTATATTCAAATGATGTTACTTGATCTCCACCCCCCCCCCCCCCCAAGCAAAAAAAAAAGACCACAATTCCCTAATTTTTCATCAACATGAAGACTTGAGAAATTGAAGATCATTATCCCATTTCACATTTTTTACATTCTACCACCCGTTAAATTTGTGTATCTTTGGTTATGATTATTCTTAACTCGCAAATGGAATTACAGGTGCATAATGTGCAGAGTTACAGCTCACCAACTCTATGCAAGGAATCCTATATTTGATGCTTTGGGGGTTCAATTAATTGCAGTTCTTAATGAAGAATTAGAAACTGAGGTAACTACATTACCTGCTTTAAGTTATTGCTCTTTTTACCATCTCCTCTATGCTCAACTTGTTTGTCTGGATGTCTTTTGGTTTTAGCTGAATAATTTTCTTGATAATATTAAGGTTAAAGAGTTTTGGCCTCACTACTGGGGAGGTTGTACAGTCCTCGACCGGAAAATGGACTTCTTTAGAGCTCTTGGAGGTGGGAAGCTCCTCAAAGACAATTACATAACAGGTTTCTTTTTGAACACTCGACCTATGGAAAATTACAAGTGGGCAAAAGCTACGGGATTGGATGAAAACATTAGAGGAGCAGGTGATATTAAAGGAGGATTATTTATAGTTGGCAGTGGAAATAGCGGCATTGCTTATCAGTTTATCGAGAGGACAATGGGTGATCAGGCACCACTTGATGAAGTTATTAAGATCTGCATTCTAGTCTCAGGTTTCTAGACTTCTTTGATTCTCTGTAATGCAGTTGGTCTTGTACTGATTCCTAATAACCTGAAGTCCAGCACCTTTTTTTTTCCTCTGGTGCAGAAAACGCTTCAAAGTCGGGACAATTTCATCAAGAGCCCCAGTATATTACTGAGGTTTAAGTGTGTTGTATAATTTATATCCCCAAAGTTTCCACATTGACCTGTCCCTGATATAATTTCTGTATCAAGTAGGTTATATAATTGATCTCCCAACTTTTCCTTCTGTTGAACCCATTGATCCTTACAGGACCATTACAAAGCAGGGTTTTTTTTTTTTTTTTTTTTTTTTTGGTTATTCCGACTTCTTGTAGGAAGCAGTGGGATATCCTTGATTCCTTGTCCTTGTGTATTTTTATTAAACTGGGTGTGAGATCCCATTATCCATTTTTTACTTGTTCAGAATGGTTTGGGTGCCTGATTCCTACCTCTATCCATTCTTATTGAGAGATTCTGGATGATGTAAATTAAATTTAGGAAGGTTGCGGAATTACTTCCAATAGGATCAAAAGGCTTGCTTGATGTCCAATTCCAGGGCGACAATCGCGGCAGTGCTTAGGTGTTGAGATGAGAGCTACTGGTTTTTGGGGTTTCCAGGTGGATACTCTTGATGGAAGAGTGCAACTCGCCTTAACCCAAAACTAGGGACTGACTCACTTGAGTACCTTGTTATGTAACCACCTACCTCCCCACTACTTACAATGATGTGGCAAAATAGGCCGCATCAATTGACATTCTCCCACTTGGCTTATATTTCCATATTTCAAGAAAATATAACTTCAAACTTGATGCGTAACCATATAGAACTAATTTCATAAAGGGAGTATCATAATGTTTGAAATGAAAACTTCAATCTATGAATCAGCTGTGTATTTCTATATGAAGAACACTTCCATATATCACAATTAACTGTCATTCTCAAAATGAACCCTAATGTGGTGAGTGAGACTTTATTGAAACAGCCTAACGGTCAATTCAAGGTCTAATAAAAATTGCCCTATAAAATCGGCATTGATCATTACTTCATAGATCATTTTGAATAGAGCTTTTTTCTTCTTTTCTTGTTATCTGGCTAGCTGTTCCAAGCGCCGGGTGAAGTGGTGATCTGTAGCCCTAGGGGTGTCAAAAAATCCTGATCAACCTGAATCAACCCTAGCCCGCCCTAAGCCCGAACAGGGCTTGGGCTGAGATTTCAGCCCATAGTGTGGGTTAGGGTTGCAATTTTCAGGCCCGATGTAGGGTTGGGTTGGGCCTAGGTTGAGGTCTCAACCCAACCCAACTCAATCCATCCCAACCAGGTTTATTAAGTATACAACAACTGTAACCTTATCCCAACTTGACGGGGTTGGCTACATGGATCTGATAAGGTCTAAGATGCATGTAAGCATAAGAATAGACATTCTAAAAAGAGGTAAAAAAATAGGTAAAATGAGATAAAAAGAAGAAGTTAAAGCAGTAGTCAAAGCAGCATCCTTGGAAAAAAAGTTCATATAGAGTATATAATCATATAAATATGCTAATAATTATTAATGAGTACTTTTAGAAAAAAGGTCTTTCGTTTTCCACGATCTACACATATACGAAAACTTTGCTTTTTGGCCTTTGCTTTGCATCAAGATCAAGCAACCAAGTAACTGATAGTATTGGTTGGACTGGATCGGGAAAAATTCTCAATGAAGAGTAGCCTGCTGAAATCTTGGACCGGAAGATAGACTCTTCACAACCGATCCATCGCTTTTGTAAAGGTGCGATGGGCCAATTGTTCACTTGAGGAAGCATCGTGAGAGAAAAAAGCTGATATTCAGGCTAAATATCCTCATCTTTTCGGACTACCAGATAACTTCAATTTCGAAAACGAAATTTTTTAAAGAGGGGGGTAGATGTAGAGCCTTACTCTTTAAACCCGGGTTATTGACCGGTTGGTTCGAGTTGGTCTAGCAGGGTTTGAACTAGAACTGGTTGATGCCAGTGCTTTGTGGTACATGATGGCAAGGGTGACGTCAATGCGGGATGGTCGGATAAGGTTGAACTAGTACCTGAGATTATCCACACGCCTAAGCCATGCCCTTACACATATCACAAGGGCATGTATGAATAAGAAAGGTACGTTATCATATTTGAATGATAGGAACTTAGTCTACAACATGTGACGAGTGTGGGATACGTCTTAATACTTCATTTTCCTCCAAAATACAGCAAGGTTGGCTTGTTTGGCCAACTAGTGGGTGTCACTGGTAGGTGCGAGACCCACCAGTGTGACCCACTTGTTGGGGTATTGTGGACCCTAATATGCCTAGCTTGGATGAACATGTGTATTTCGACATTCTCATTGTAATGAGGTCTTGTATGCCCGATGATGTAGGCTACATTGCCAGAAAACGCTATTTAATGTGTTTGTGTCCATAAATGGACAGAACCAAACAGGTCTTACAAGATATTTATAAACCAAAGTATAAATAGTCTTCATGTCTCTTTCTTCCTCATTTATGATTTTCAGCAAGGTTTGGTGAGTAAAGTCAAGGGGAGAGAACAGGAAGAAGAAGAAGAAGACTAGGGTAAAGGCTACTCCCTTGGGTCCCATGGCCACGATTCACCTTTTCGCCATTGGTATCTTCACCGGTGTCTTGAAATCTATCTTTTGAGGTAAGAAACCCCATAACCCCTTGAGATATGATGAAACCCTCTTTGTGTATGTTGAATCTAGAAGGTAATGGAACCCTTGTGTGATTTTCTTGAAGAATTTGAGAAGGGAAACAAGGATTTGGGAGTATTTGTAGAGGCATTTGAGTTTGTGGAAGAAGATCCCAAGATTTGGGGTTTTCAAGCCAAGGCACGATTTTTTTACCCAAATCTTGTTAATGGCTTAGATCTATGGAACAGTCAGGTAAAAGAGGGTTAGAATGTATGGGGAATGAAGTGGGAAGCACCCTGTGGGGTTTCCATAAGTTGGAATGGAAGAAAGATGAAAAACAACAAAACCAGAGGAATACCGATGGGTAGGACCGACGGGTACCACACCAACCAGTGTGACTCACCTGTCTTCTCTGTGTCTACCAGCGGGTAGGACCGATGGGTGTCACACCTACTAGTGAGATCCCCCTATCCTCTCTATGTCTACCAACAGGTAGGATTGGCGGGTGCCACACCTACCAGTGTGACCCGCCTGTCTTCTCTGTGTCTGCCGGTAGGTAGGATCGACGGGTAACACACCTACCAGTGTGACCCGCCTGTCCAGACATAATTCATAGGTGGGTCCTCCCACCCACCTGTATGACCCACCTGTAGCCCAAATGAGCTCCAATTGAACTCAAACTCACCGATAACCTTCTTCACACTATTATACGCGTAGTGACCATATTTTATGTCGTTTATGGTCCCGATTTGTACGTATTTCTAAATCATTTATCTATGCTAGGTTTCAAGAAACTCATCTTCTCACTCCGGATCTTACCTGTACCGCGAGTGCTGATTTTTCTATGAACATAAGTAAGTGGGGAGAGGACATTGATCTCAATTTTGGAGTGTTTTTGGCATCCTATGCATTTATGGATTATATTGACATTGCAATTGCTATTCTCATGCATATGATAGATGAATAAATAATGCCTTTAGAACTGAACATGATGTATCATAAATTATATATGCATGATTACTTGCTTGAAATCTTGAGAATGGATTTATCATGTGATGGTTATGATGTCGGCTTACCGAACATATGTGGGATTTCTAGATTAGATGTCATAGTCGGCTTGGAAACAAATGCATTGGTACACTGTGGAATAGGACACGGAAGTACTATGCAGTTATACTATCTCATGTACGAGCATGTTGTTAGGATATCATAATCCCTCGTGCTACAATCCTTCCCAACAGGGGTTTACATAATGTGTTATCACTGGGGGGCAAGCATCGGTCACGGATCGCCGTGGTGGTTAGAAGTACGCCTGGCTAATCATTAGAAGAGTTAGAAATCTTGGTGATATATTCAGAAGGTCAATCGTACTGTTTTTAATTTCTGCTATGGTTCGGCCACGATTTACTTTTTCGAGTGCTCATGGTGGGTCTTCTCCGACAACCCTATGGGCGTATCATGGGATGGAGAACGTGTCTCGAACCCGGGGGCATACGGGCATTGTGGTTGTAAGTAGCACATTACCTATGACCTAGTAATGTTGTTTAGGTGGAATAGGATTAAAATGAATCCCATGCATATAGTATCATTTGCTTTGCATTTGCTTGTATGCATCTTTCTTTTCATTTACTGAGCTAGTGAGCTCACCCCTTGTGTACACACCCTTTTAGATGATTTTGCAAGATATTCTGTAGAAGAACCTGTGTCGGGTCCCACTGATGAAACTCCAATGGGGGATTGGTGGGTACCTGAAGAATTCGAACACGGTGACAACTGCCCGTGTGAGGGTTGTATTGCAGGACAATAGTGACAGATTCTATTTACTGTACTCTTTTGATTCTTTTAGTAAATTTCCTTTTTGTGCCTTCAATATTTAAATTGCTAATTTGGGTATCAAGAGTATATGAAAAATTATAGGTAATCATTTATGACAAGACTTCCACTATATTATATTATTATATTCCATTGATCACTTATGGCTGGCTGTGTTGTGGTTATTATATCAGATGATCCTGATGGTTTTGGGTTATCCGGTGGGAACTCGATAACCGATCCGATTCTATGTGAACAGGGCGTGACACAATATGATCAATTACTACTCAACAATTTCGAACTTTTTTCATATCTTCACTGTCATAGTATTGTCATAGAATACGTAGGCCTTTTCAATAGAGGGTAATATTTCAAAATTTGTGATTAAATGCATGAGAGACAGGCTCATAGCATACTATTATTTATGTTTCCATAGTTGAAAAAGTCATCTAAAATACTAATTCATTTTCAACCTAAGGGGATAGCATAGTTGGTGAGCAATGAACTTGGTACGAGCTGTAAACTTGGACGTCCTAAGTTCGACTCCCATTAGGCACACCTTGGGCCACTCACTCGGTTCACATTCAATCCCAGTATAACCCAGTATATACGTTTGTAGGGTCATATGGGACCGCAAGGTTTTTTTTCTTTGTTAGGTATAAGTAATAACTTAAAGAGTTTTCATAAGAGAGCCGCACTAATTTCTTAAAAAAAAAATAAAATAAAACAATATAAAAATCCAATGCACGAACTTCCTGTCACTGCACCAATTAAGAAAAAATATAAATCATATCTAAAAAAAAAAGGAGAAAAGGCCCCCAGGCTCCAAGTTCCCAACTGCCACTTGTGAAAGGTTATTTGAGCATTCTACCAAAAAGAGAAGGGGCCATTTTTTTTCCAATGCTTCTAGAGGAATTAGACAAGGTTGCCTGCTTAGCCATTTTCTTTTGATTATGGCTATGGAAGGGCTATCTAGACTTCTCAACCTATAGAGATCTTAATCTTTGTAAAGGTATCAAGATTGCTAGATATGCCCCTGAGATTTCTCATCTTTTCTTTGTTGATGACACTTTTATCTTCTGTAGAGCTATTACTGAGGACCTTAATACTATTAGATGTATTTTGGACCTCTTTTCTAACCTTTATTGTCTCACCATTAATTTTGAAAAAAGTGGGTTAGCTTTTAGTTCTAACATTGACAAGGCTTCTAGAATTCATCTGTGCAACGCGATTGGCATCACTGAAATGAAGGACGATTCTACATATTTGGGAACATGTCTCTTCTTTCCCAGATCTAGATCCTCTCATTTTCAGAACATCATTGATAGAGTTAGTAACAAATTGACTTCTTGAAAGGCAAACCTTCTATCCTTTGCAGGGAGATTTGTTGTGTTACAGTCTTCTATTGCTTTTGTGCCTACGCATCTAATGTCTTGCTTTTTGTTCCCAAAGAACGTTTGCCGGAAATTGGATTCTATCTATCTTCATGTTTTAAATGGTGATGAAACCAACCGGAATAGGCCTCATTTGATTGGATGAAAAAAATATGCCAACCCAAACAAGCTGGAGGTCTGGATATCAAGAGTTCTAAAACCCACAACAAGGCTTTGCTTCTGAAGTTAACCTAGACGATGTTGAACTGTGACCAAAGTCTTTGGGTTCAGGTACTCAAATCCAAATAATTCAATAACATGTCTATTTTTCATAAGAAGACTTTAAGTTCTCGGGGCTCTTCGTGTTGGAACGGTATAGTCTTCGTGCTCCCAATTATAAAGAAACGTCGTTTTTAGGAAAATATGTAATGGCAACAAAATCTTTTTCTGGGATGATCCATGGATTTATTCGTCTCAACCTAACAAGACACTGGATATATCAACTCTAAGCTCAAGACCGTTTGAACAATCTTTGGTCACAGTCAATGAATTTTTGATAAATGATCGTTGGAATATGGGACTGCTGAATAATGTGTTACTTGTTCATTTCAATAGTATTACTTTACAGATCCAATTATCCCATCAACCTGACAAGTGGCGGTGTCTCCTCTTTGAGAAGGGATCTTTCAAAACAAAGCTAGCTACTATTATCTTTTGACAAATTCACTGACAAAATTCAATGGATGCTCAAACAATTGTTATTGCTCCTATCCTTGCTCACAATTGTGGCGTTTTTATTGGAAAATCAATATCCACCCCAAGTTTAACTCTTCTTTTGGAGACTGATCAATGTGGGACTACCCACAAAGGATATCTTATCTAAATGGATGGACATTGACCCCATGTGTGGGTTTTGTCTAACCCATCATGAATCTTTACAACACATTCTTCTTGATTGTGAATTCACAAGAAGAGTTTGCGCAGCTTGCCCATTAGGTTTCAAACCTAATCACTTACAAGGCTTATCTTTTAATAAATTTATCTTGTACTGCATCAATTCGGGTAATATACCTAAGTTAGACTTGAAGAGGTTCTTTTCTGTCTTAATGATTTATTGCTATTTCATTTGGAATCGTAGAAACAAGATTGTGTTTGATGGAATGAAACCAAATTTTGATAATATTCTGAAACAAGCCGGCTTTGGGATCACCAATGGAGTACAATACAATAATCAATATTCACAGGTGTCACCTAGTCAATATGAAAAATCCATCCCACCCCCCCAATCCATAAAAATATCTTAATAGTCACAATCAGGTTGGATAAATATAAAAAAGTGAGTGCATGGGCTGTATGTTTTCTTATCCAAGGTCAATGTTTCTTATGCCATGCTGATTATTTGTTGACAGGAGAAAATGAGGGAGGAGCAGTTATAGGAATGCTCGAGGGCATACGCTTGGCTAAAGAAAAGGACATAAAGGTCGATGAAGTTTGGAGTGATCGAGATGAAATAAGATTAGTAATGCAATGGAACCTAAATATTATCCCTCTAATTAACTATAGGATTCTAATATCTCTATGTAGTGAAATAGACAGCTACGCTTATAACCCCCTTTTGTATAGAAAACTAATAATAGTATAATAAGGGAACTTAAATATGTAGCTAGCCTTAGAGGCTATGGAAGCCAAATAGTATATAGTTAGGTCGATGCGGTTATGGTTTTAAGTTTTAGGCCGATTCGCTAAATGGGTCGGGTCGGTTTTAACTGCGGAATCCGTTGGTTTCAAACCGAATTGAAACCGTTTAAACCGAACCATTTAAAATCGTTTAAACCGATCCGATTAATCCGTATAACAATTAAATAAAGAAAGGACAGTAAGCCATATATCAATTAACAATTAAATTAAGTGTCCATCCTGCTTTGGTATGATTTATTGCAATTCAGTTCAAGTTTAGGCTTTAGATCATGAACTTATAATCCATATATGTTACTATATTATTATGTCATCATAGATGGGGTGTTTTGGCTGAACCATCTGTCATTTTAATATTTTATGTTGTAGAAGGTTGGATTTGGATGTTGTATGATATTAGTTTTAAATGTTTGAGAAAGGCCATGCAAAGAAATAGCACTAGATTATCAAATTAAGACATACCATCGTTAATATAGAATCTCTTATTTGTGGTTGCCAATTATTTTTTGATAAGCTTATGATCTTCGGTCTAGAGATGGTTGCAAGTTATGACAAATCGATTGTGAAAAGTTTTACAAACCGTATGGAATGAACCAAAATCGAAACCGTTTAAAACCGTGAAACCGATACCATTTAGAAACCATGGAAACCAAAACCGTTTACTAAACTGTCATAGTTTCAGAAAGTGGAACCATTTAGTAAATGGTGCGGTTATAGTTTTAGTTAAATAAATGTGAACCAAACCGATCCGCACCATTTAAATCGAAACCAAACGGATTAACACCCAATGAACTTTTAAGTTTTTAATATTTTACTTGCTTGATAAAAATAAAATAAATAAAAATAAATAAATAAAAAGAAGAAGAAGAGTAAGCGGCCGCAGTAAAGAAAGGTTATCTGAGAAACAATCTTGCCCATCAAAGTGAGTTTCATGGCTTACCCCATAAACCAAAAGTAAAGAAAAAAAAATGAAGCTCTGTTTGAGTGATTCATGGCTGTAGATTGAGCTCCACTAGCATCTCACAGTGAGTAGAGATTCAAATGATGCAGGGTAAAGCAAGTTATCCTAGCAGAGAAGGTTGGAGTAGGCTATGGAAACCTAAAGAAGAAACCCAATTAACAGTTGGCCAACCTTAGAAGTACTCCTTGATATCAAATGTATGACAAGAGGAGGTGAAGAAAGCAGAGCCTCTTTTCAACTCAAAATTTCAGTTACCGATGAGCAGCAGAAAATTCCTTCGCTTCTGATCGTACAAGCTGGGTTAAATTACACGCTTTGTGGGATCATTAGACACACCCATAAGTTAATTTTCGGATTCACTGAATCAATCATTGAAGTTTCAGATATGAGATACCCAATAAGTGAAATTCGTGATGGACAGGTTTCAACTCGTAATCCAAATTTCTCAACCTGGGTTATCATGGAGACCTCCAAATGGGGATTCTCAGTCTTCGTATCCATGGGTCCTTCACTGCAGCCTCAGCAGGGAACACCCTGGCATAGATGTCTGTTCTGTCATTATTGTTGCCAAACTCCTGTTTAAATGGCTATTTCAGGGAAGTGAATGAGAAGACCACCCTTATCCAAGACCTGCAGGATAGCCATGAGTGGTCTCCGAGTAGATAGTGCTCAAGGATATGTCAAACTTCTGGTCTTTATTGATTCAACCAACGGTTGTGTTGCACTCTGGAATTCTGTGGATGCAAACCCAGACTGATCTGTAAGTGAATTTGACTCTTTTCCTTCTGTGTATTCATGTAAGAGGCATATGTTGCATCTGATTTATTGGCTTTATGAATATGTAAATGAAATGGTGACATGCTCCTAACTGACTTTCCTACCGATGTCCCAAGAGGCCAAGAATCATTTGAGGAGGATTTTTTTTTTTTTTTTTTTTTTTTTGGGGGGGGGTAGTGGGGTATTTATTTTTCTAATAGATATCTCCTTCGCTGTGTGAAGACTGAGGCTTCAGGAGCAGGCTTTAGACGGCAATGACAAAACCTTCTTATCTAAGCAAGAATCCAAAGCCAAAACACACACATTAATTTCTAATACAGCAAGGACCATGCTTTTTTCTTTTTTTCACCTAACCCTTCAATCCACTTTTTAATCAGTTATGTTGCTTTCACAAGATTAAATATTGTTGTAATCTTTGTCCTCCCTCTATTTGTAAATTTGTTTCATTCTTCTCCCTACACGTTGTGCCTTTCTTTAACCCCACAGTCTTGCCTTTTCATTTTCAATTTTTTTTCCCCCTTTCCATAAGCACGTTAGAGAAATCAACTAATAATTCTTATCTTCTTTCTTTATTCATTTCTTCTTTTCTGTTTGTTGTAATCTTCACTCTGAAATTGATGCAAACTGGATCTAATAAATTGTCAAGTAAGCACCTTACCTAAAAGGAATAAGATGGAATAAGCTGATACTGATTTGACCCAAGTGTTTCCTCATGGACATTTTCTAAGTTTGAAGTACATGATGCTTCAATTGTTTTTTATTTTAGTTGTTCAGGTCTTTGTGATTCCAAAGTTGTTGGAAGAAGGTTGGGATGATGTGCCAACTTTGAAGATAATGAATTCGGAGGATATGGATGCGATGAACATGACTGAACGACAGAAGGTTAATTATCCCTTATACTTCTAAAACTTATTTCCATTTTTCTCTTTCACCATGAGGTTTTCTCCTTCCTTCGAGAGAGGAAAAGCACTCCTGTATTTATACTTTATTGTACTCCCAATCCCTTGAAGTGTCATTTCTAACATCCTCTTCATAATTGAACCTTTAAGAACGCTCTTTTTTCTGTTTCTCCCCTTTTAGGTTTCTTTCCCTGTAGTCTTTTATAGATTACTAGATAGGTTACTTCTCTTTTGTGTGTGGGTGGGTGTGTTGAGAGGGGGGGGGTGTTCCTGAATTTTTTTATTTGATGAAGATGATGGCATTATCTGCTGACTCTTCTCTCATTAGCTTCTTTTTATGCTTTAACAGGATTTCCTCTCAAGGACATACTTATCTTAATTCAAATCACCATCTTGATGCTTGATTCCTTGTTTTTAAATTTGGCATTTTCGTTGTCCAGTTCTTAGAATTATAACATCTAATCTTATTCAAAAGTTTTGGTTTTCATCATCTATCTGTTTTGAACATAATTCTCCTGGATGTCCTGGAACTTGTGTCATTTTATTGTCCTATGCTGCTATTTGTGATAGTTTTACCTGTTCCATGAAATGCAATCTTCCATGAAATGCAATCTTCTCTATCTGTCAAAATAAGAATCACTTTTACTGATGATGACCTTATTACCCATGTTTTGTTTTTTCTCTAGGATGCATTGAAAATGAGATCATACCTGGATGACCGGAAGTTGATGCAATTCGCAGATAAGTTGGAAACCTCTGGGAAACCATTTTCCGAGCTTCTTCGCTTGAGTACTATGGATCTTTCCTCTGAATTTGACATGAGAAGAGCACACATTAACTGTTTCATAGATAGCACAACCCCGTATCAGGTTCCTGTAAGCACAAGAAGAAATAGCATACCTTCTATGAGTGAAAGTGCTTGTGGGAGTTCACATTAGATTACAGAGGGACATAACTTTAGAGGGATTGTTGCTGTGGAGCCGGCAGAACCAAGGTTTTGTGGTTGTGTACAACCTCCACCTGTGGTTGATGATGTAGCTCCTTATTCTGCTATCAAGAACATCTCTGTTCAAAAACTTACTCAAGACTATAAAATTGGGAAAGAGAAATTAATGAAAACAAAGGCACCACATATGAAGGCTTTAGAGTTGTGGCTTGATAAACCAGTTGTATTGGTTTGTATTCAAAGGCCTGGGTAATTTTCTACCTGTCTTACTTGAGATTTTGGGACCTCATGAATGATTACTCCTCTCTCACAAATGTGATTACAAGTGCATCATGTGAAGAGCTCAAGCTCACCTAATTTATTCAAGGAAACCCACATTTGATGCTCTGGGAATCTGAGGTAATTATGGGACCTGCTTCATGTTTTTGCTCTTTTGACCAACTTTTCTTGGATCAATTTTTTTTTTCCCCCCAATGTTATTGAGGTTAAAGAATTTTGGCCTCACTATTGGGGTGGTGTCATAATCCTTGACCTGAATCTGGACTTCTTCAAAGCTCTTGGAGGTGGAAAGCTTCTTGAGGAAAAATTCATAACAGGATTTGTATTCATTCCTCAAGCCATTGCAAATTACAGGCGTGCAAAAGCTACAGAGTTTGAGCCTAACTTCAATGGGGAAGGTGAAATTAAGGGTGGGCTATTTATAGTTCGAAGTGGAAATGGTGGCATTGCTTACCAGTTTATTGAGAGGAATTTTGGCGATTGGGCACCTGTAGGAGAAGTCATTGATGTCTGTACTCGGTTGCAAGCACTTCAACTTCTCTAATCCTAATGCAGCTGGTCCCATATGAATCCAAAAGCCTAAACTTTTTTTTTTTTTTTTTTTTTTTTTGCTGTTGCAGAAAAAGCCACAAGATCAAGGATATTTTACTTGAATGTGGCAAAAAAATGACTCAGGTATGTGCTATTGAATTTATTTTTTTCAGGTATTCCATTAGATAGTCCATTGATTCTGGTATGTCCAATGTTGTTAGGGTGTTTGTGTTGTGTTTATTATGTGTGTCAATTGTGGACCGGAACTGAAACTGAAAGTGGCCAATAAAATTGGAACCGACCAAACCGTTATTCCTTGGTTTTGTTTTGGTTTGGGCTGTTCTAGAAATTTTCTATCGGTCCGATTTGGCTTGATTTTGAACCTGTCGATCGTTAGGTCCAAATTTCTGTGACCCAAGAAAATTTGCTACAATCTCTCTGTGTCTAATCCAGTTGATGAGGAAATCGTCAGCATCGGGGACTTTAGCATCTGTCACTGCATCCCGGATCTCCTGCAACACCACCGCCCGACGGCTTTCCATTCTCTGCAGCTCATGCACTGCTGGATATATCCCTGGCAACTTATCATGTTGCAGCAACAAAGCCTTGAGTACCTCATTCATGAATACTCTTCCCATTGGATGAGCTGCTGCAATCAGTCATCGTCCTATTTGACTGTGCTGATCCTCTTGACTAGGTGTGCCCGGTAGGCCAATTGTATCTCCATGGTTGCTGTGGACTCTGGGGTTTACAGGGTGGTCTAGAGGTGAAAATTGATCGGAACAGAGATGTAGTTGGAGGAGGACTCAACGTTTGATTTCACAGGGAGTCAGGCAGTAATTTCATGCACCCCTGAGTCTTGGTGCAGGGGCCACGTGACCAGGCAGATTTCTATATATATATATATATATATATGTGTGTGTGTGTGTGTGTGTGGTAATCGGTCCTGCTTCGTGGGGGGCAGGGCTTGGAAGGGTGGGGTGGGGGTTTGGGATATGATAGTGGTGAGACCATCAGGAGAAGGAGTGAGTGCAATTTGCCCATCAAAATTACCATGTGCTCATTAAGGAGCAGGAGTGAGTGCAATTTCAATTTCGAAATTGAAAGAGCTTCACTCCTATTTTAGAATTTCATTGAAATTTGATTTCTATTTCACTGAAATAAGGTGCAAAAATCAAACCAGGCAACTTCCGAAATCGAAATCACCCCATGAAACTGAAATAGAAATCATACCAAAACAGCCTTTTAAGTGTTCGACTTTCTCATGACTATTGGATTTGTACTTGGTAGGACTGGTGCTTTTTCAACTAAGATAGCCACTAAATGGTTAGTCTGGATCCATTTGTGTATTAAGGAAATTGAGACTGAATGGCTCCTTTTCATTTCCTGTGACTTCACTAAATGATTTTGAGCCGCTGGGTTCAAGGACAAAATATATCCAAGCTTCTTCTTTGTTGAAATAGTCCTTCTCTTTTGAAGTCTGAGAAGCACTTTATTGTATCAGTCGCTGCGATCTCCTTTTACTTTGTAAGGTTGGGCCGCAATACACCTATTTTTAAACATGCGAAGACCAACCCTACTTCTATTGTTAAATCAATCTGCAGATGGGCTTATTGATCTTAAGCTCTTCCGCCATATTGTTCCTGTTACCCCTTACACAATGAATTCTCTCTGACCCTTAAAGACTATCAGAGGTTATCAGCTGTGGGTTGCCCTATCCTAAATTTTTGTGGTAGCTTTGACCCTTTGTCTGGTGAGGGAGGCTGGTGCTCAACATTGTTATTAAATTCTCAATTTGTGGTGGCGTATATGGATCATGTTGTTGTAGGGTGTCCTCAGGATGCAGAAATTAGGGAATTACAACAGGGTCAGCAGGGAGCAAAGGAGCAAGGAGGCCTAGAGGTTTGGACAGACTGCCAAGACATGGTGATGTGGTTAACTCATCGATCTCTTGCATGGTGGTCTTGGTGGCTGTTTTCTTTACTTCATGATGTTTCTATTCTATTGAAAGATGTTGGTAATGTTTTTATTTTGATAAAAAGGATGAATGAACTATTTTGTATTTCTATTATATAGACTGGCTTATAATGCAATGTTTTGTTTATGTCTCTCTTTAGTTTGCCATAAAAATAAAAATCCATCTTTATGTCTCAACTGTGGTTGTGGATTTGATCAAGCACTGTCAGGCTCACCACCAAGCAATGATATGGCAACCATAGTGAACTAGTGATTTGCAGATGCCTAAGATTTTGCAATGTTGTTGCTTTACATATTAACCTGGGTAAGTTACTTCTAGTTGTGATTACAGTATTTGGCTCGTATTTGGCTCATCTATTATAGTAATCCCCCACGCCCAAAACCCTGTTGATGCATGCAACTGAACTAAGAACATTCCTTTTACACAATTTATACTAGTATATCCAATTCATGCAAGGAGCAGTTCTCTTTCAACAACAACAACAACAACCAAAACATTATCTTAACTTAATGGGGTTGGTTACATGGGGATACCAAGCAAGGAGGAGCGCAAGGATCCATGCAAAAAGATTGACGGGCTATGGTTAATCATAAAATGTTCAGGCTATCAACCTGACGCATAACTACAAATCAGCCACAGGCTTATAACGACAAACTATAATAAGTTACCAGATATCTACCTGACATACCATATAGATCAGTCAAGCCAATGCGTCCTACATGCATTACGTCCACCACCATGATAAGTCATCACCCAACCTACTTTCATAAAAAGAGGAATGAGATAACGAAATCATGATAACCCCGCTAAGCACGAAAGTAACAACTTAAACACACATCTTTTATCTAATAAATGCATCCCTTCCAAAAGTCGGATAGCCCCACTAAGCACAGAGTAGTTCCCTTTCTTTCTCTAAAATTTCCCTCTTTTTTTTTTTTTTTGATTCCTAGATGAGATCATCCTAGGTTCAGTTGGATGAGTCAACAACAACAACAAATTGAGTCTTATTCCAACTTAATGGGATCGGCTACATGGATCCTTTCGAAACAAAGCAGGGAAATTTGAGGTAAAAAAAAAAGGCAATGAAGAGATGATTAGCTGGGAGATGAACTGTCAACATAAAATTAAAGAAGGAAGAGAAGATCTAGAGAGGGTTTCTTGGCGAAGACCAGAGTCCCCATGTTTGACTTTCTCCTGGCGACCTCAGCCACCGACAATGACCACTCCATCTCCCCCTCCCCTCCTCCCAGCCCCCTTCTTAGTCGTCATCCCTTCCCTTCCTTGGAAGGGCACCTTCTCCACTTTGTGCCTACCTCCCTGATCGACAACTTCCAAGTTGGATCTACCCTTCTGTGCTGCTACAACCTAAAATCTTCAAATGGAAAAACTATTTGGTCAGTCACTTCCTTGGGAGCAGACCCCCTTTCTACATTGTTAAGACCTCTCTCACCAAGCAATGGAGAATCCAAGGTACTATGTCCACATACCTGCTTTGAGAACGGTATATTTATGGAGTTGTGTGTTGATGACATATTTTTAATGCGGACTTATATGTTTCAATTTGTTACTTTCGTGCTTAGCAAGGCTATCAAGAATTCATTATCTCATTCCTCCTTTCATAAAAGTAGGTTGGGTAATGAATTATCTTGATGGTGGACGTAATGCATGTAGGATGCTTTGGCCTAATTGATCTATATGGTACGTCAGGTAGACAACCAGTACCTTATTATAATCTGTCGTTATAAGCCTGTGGCTGAATTTAGTGATGCGTTAGATTGACAACCGACACTTATTATAATCAACAATAACTCGTTAATCTTTTTGCATGATTCTTCGAGCTCATTCTTGCTTGAAATCTCTATGTAGCCGATCCCATTAAGATGAGATAGGGTTTTGAATGTTGTTATTGTTTGGTGCTATAAGGGGCCTCGAAAAATCTCAAACTCATAGAGTGGGACAAACTGTGGACCATTAATAAGAAGATAATTGATCCAATATGTCCTAGTCATACTGCAGTTTGTTGAAGAACAGCATGTGACTTTGACCCTTATGGATGGTCCTGAGAAACCATTTGTCTGTATAATACCTAGGCATAAAAAATATGAAGGGGTTGGAAGCAAAGACACAACATACCCAGAGAGAGTATGAATAGATCATGGTGATACAGTTGATGTCTCACAGGGTGAGGAGACAAACTCTGAATTGGTTGGAGCTTTGCACCTTGAAGGCTCTGTTAAGGCCACCAAGCTGGAGCTTAAATACCATTTTTTGAGAAAAAAAGAGTTACCCTTTTTTTTATACCGTATCAACTATACGTATGTTGCCTTATCATTATCGGTCACCACCATACATATCCGATACCATAACGATCTAAATCCAAGTGGCAATGTGTTGTGTCAAATGAAACAAAATGCTTTTGCATTTTTGAGTATTAGGGATATTAATGTAAAAAAAAAAAATCATTTTTAAATATCTTAGGCTATGTTTGGTTGTAAGGAGAATTAAAGGGAAGGAAAGTGACCAAAGGAGTAGCGCAGTTGGTGAGCAACGAACTTGGTATGAGTCGTAAACTCAGACTTCCTAAGTTCGACTCCCACTAGGCACACATTGGGTCACTCACACGGGGGTGTTTAGTGCTTTTCATTGCTTTCAGTGAAAGTTGAATGGTTCTCATTCAACCCCGATATGACCTGGTCCATACGGTTGTGGGGTCAGTATGGGTCTGCGAGACTAGTCAAGCTGAAGGCCTGAAAATCCGTCGTTAGCAAAAAAAAAAAAAGGCCACTAAGGAGGGGGAAGCTTCTAGTTTCCTCCCCAACCATTGGATGGAGGACATTTGTAAATATCTTAACCATCCATTGTAACTTGGGGTGCCTATAAAGTTGATACATTATTTCTTTCATTTGATCTGGCTTGAAAAAAGTTTGGAGTATTGTCTCAGATAGCATTCAGTGGACGGTGGGAAATGGCTGAGAAGGAGGTGTGTCATTGGTGTCCGTCCTCTTCGGGAATGTTTTCGATCAGTTTCGGCTTGGGAGGTGATTCGTCGTTCACGAGGTAGGCTATCTTTGGATGGAGATTAATGAAAGGAAAATTTTCAACTGATGATATGGTTAAAAGAAAATGTATTTCCCTCATTCCCAAGTGTGTTTTATGTGGTGTGGCTGAGGAATATCTTCTTCATATTTTTTTTTAAAAGGGAAAAAAAAAAAAACAAATTTGAATCTTCAACCAGTCTCTGGCGCTTTATATCTCCTCTTGGGTAAACAGGTAGGGCTGAAACTTATAGGGGGATCATAGATGATGATATAGATGAAAGGTATTAAAAAAAATAAAAAAAAGAGCACC
Source organism: Macadamia integrifolia (assembly GCF_013358625.1). NCBI lineage: Eukaryota > Viridiplantae > Streptophyta > Magnoliopsida > Proteales > Proteaceae > Macadamia > Macadamia integrifolia. Next base: position 330,974 of record NW_024870638.1, read on the forward strand.
AATGAACTGCCATGCGGCAGGAACCATCACCCACAACATAGATGGGTACATTTAAACTATATAATTAGTAATTTAATAGGTAGGTTGTGTCTAAAGAATAATGATGGTAGCAAAAAATGATTGTTAATTCATCTCTAGCAGTTAAAAAGAAGTACAAAAGAGCCAATCCCCCCCCCCAAAAAAAATGGAGCCATCTTAATTATTTCTCACACTATTAATACTGTTCTTTCAATTTATTCACTTTAAAGTGGCATGGCCCTCTTTTGAGTGTATTTTTTGGAGGTTGGGGAAGAAGGCTTCAAACATGTATATGAGAAACCATCAAAACCCTTAATTAATTAATCCAAACTCTTTGATGCAAATAGATTCACACAAACTGAAAATCCTAATAAAAAATCTTACTCTTTCGGCAAGACTGTGGCTGTTTGTTGCCTGACCTCTTCGAGCTCTAACATGTATATAATCTTCCTTGGATCCATCATCAGCCTGGGAACCATCTTTCCCATGTTTCCCAGAAGGCTTCATAGTGGTAGAAGCTGGATTTTGTCACCCTTCTGTTTGCTGTCAGTATTCTCCTTTACAGCTTCACCAGATGACTGCTGAGGTCCTTTAACTTGGTCCAGCTCAGTATCCTACAATAGAGAATAGTTTGAACACATTAATATAACTATAAATTTAGCACTCCAGACCAATCAAAAAACAATTCAGAAGTACTATCTCTACCTGACCCTGCCTGACGCTCAACAGAGAGGGAAACATCTTTTGAAACTTCAGTCATGTTCAGCTCATTATTCTGAATTTTGGCTCCCATCACAGGTTCCAAACCATTCGAGAGGTCCTCAGAGGCCCCTTGAACTGTTCTTCCCCCTTTGAGATAGGAACTCAAGGATTCAGATATGCCAAAAGGATTCACTATGTCACCAAAATTACCACCACTGAAGCACGAGAACCTGGCAGCTCGCTCAATGAAGGCAGAGTCAGCAGGAAACTGAGACAAGCTCTGAGGGAAGATCCCTGCACCCCCTTGTGAAAAGACACCAGCTTTAGATATCGAGGGATTCCAGCTGATATCTAGTGCCTTGTCAATCCCAGTTCTTGAAGGGCCAGGAACCCCTTTCCCCATTGCCACTGCTTGGCCCATGCTCATACTGATCTGAACATTACTATCGCAGAATCCCACGTTCTGTGAATTGGGGTGTTCCCATAGACTTGGGCAAAATGAGTCTCCCATGGATACAGAGGAACAAGCCGAGGAACCCATCAGGTCATCTTTGCAAATGGGAATTGAATTATCTGTAGGAACTAAATTGATTGCCTGGTTTGTGAGATTGGCACCACCATATTGCCATTCTGAGGACATATTAGATGAATGATAGTTCATTGAATCCCCATTCCTCTTCTCCAAGTCAAATTTATTCTTGTCACCCAAATCCATGCCTCCCAACGGGTACAACAAAGGTAGAAAGATGCAAGATATCAACCCCTAAACCTAAAATATTTTTAACATATGCTATAACATCCAGAGCACTCTTCAAACAGAAGAGGAAGAACTTCAAATTGGGTGAATACTAAAAGCCCCTAATACACAACGATACTAGATGGAGATCAGAGTCTGACCAAACCGAAATAAAATAAACAACACAGAATCTTCCAACATGCGATAGATCAAGGAAAGCAAGAAACCAACTCCAACCAAGAGGGAACAAACCAGAAATAATACCAACTCAAACAAAGCTAAATGGGTTATAGAGGATTGAAACCAAATAAGAAGATCGTCAGGGGAAGATGAATCAACAAGAAAGAAATGATAATGATAGGGAGGAAAAAGTCCACTTCAAAGCTGAAATGTATCGGATATCACGAAAGCTAAAACTGCTACTATTTCCAAAGCTTATCAGTAGACTGAACTGATTGATCTTTCCAAATTTTCAATTGAGAAGCCCCAGAGAACAGAAACCCAATTCAAATCAAGAGCTGAAAACTCCCCCAAAACATTCAACTAACAAATAGAGCATTGATTTCAGGATCAAAACCCAGCATTCAAAACCCTGAAGAAAACCCTAGTCAGAGAGCTACAGAACGACCTCTGAAACAAAGAAAAACCCAACTAAAAGTAGAAAGAGAAAGATACCCACTTGAGATTCCTTTGTACTTTTGGCATTCTTCCTTGAATTTGGGATTTGTTCAAACAGTCCACTTTTGTTCAGAAGTTATTATTCACTGCCAAGTTATATGAAAGAACCGTCAAAGAGATCAGAAGGGCTCCTGACCTGAACCAGACTGAGATTTAAAGAGGGAAGATAGAGAGAAGGGTCTTTGAAAAAAGAAGAAGGAAGAAATGACTTATACCAAAGCTTCTTCATTTATACCCACGCCTGCGTTAAAAAGGGAGCCATTGAATGATTAACCACCGCCACTGCTACTGTAAAATATACCGAAAACACATCAGGCTTTCTTCCCAGCCTTTCTCCTTAATTTATTATTTATTAATTGGCCTTTTATTTATTTTATCACTTATTTTACTAAGATTGATACCAGCTTGAGCTAGCAACTGACATTGCCAACTCTATAAAGATTGTTAATTTTTCCTTTTCTTAAAATATTCCTCTTCAAATCTTGGGAGGGGAGTTCAAAACCTTTATTTAAGGATTGTTTGGTCAAAAATCTAAGATCACCTTGGTTTTCTCGTCAATTTCTCTGGGAGAGATAAATTGAGCTGCATTGTTTGGTAACAATTTAAAAGAAATACTCTGAAAGATACACAAGACAGAAAACAAATAGCTGTATACTCACCTTGATAACCCGGAGAACTTATACTTTGCATCTTGTCTTTGCACCATTGTTTGTTTTCAAATCAGATAAAAAGTAGTACGTAACCCCCAAAAGAGGTTGTCTTGTGGTACTGAGAATCTCGAGACAAGGGCTTGGCGTATCCAACTGGTTTTTTTATTTTCTTTTAGTAGACTAATTTAAGGGTGTTAATCGGTTCGGTTTCGATGTATATGATATGGTTTCGTTCGATTTGATTCATATTTATTTGGTTGAAATCAAAATCAAATCATTTACTAAATCATTTCACTTTCGGAAACTAGAATCATTTAATAAACGGTTTTGCTTTCATGGTTTTTAAATGGTGTCAATTTATGGTTTTATATGGCTTTGGTTGCGATTTAATCTATACGATTTCTAAACATTAGAAACCGGTTTGTTGGTTTACTCGCATGCCTACTAAAATTTGCCTGTGTTGATAAAAACTTCAATCTTGTATCAAATTGAATGAGTAATGAGGCATTGAAGGGACAAGGTTTTAACTACATAACTACATAATAGGAGTAAAATATTGAATAGGCTGTTGGACAGCCTCTAAGGTCCTTTCTTCTTCCCTAAATTAAACTCATCTTGTTTTGTATACATGAAACTCATTATTTTAGTAAGTCATATATAGTTTAAACGGTCGGTTCGACGTTGTAAATAGTTTAGTTTTGTTGGTGTTAATTCGATTTGATGATTAGTTAAACGGTTAAAACAGAACCAAACCATTTAGTTAATCGATCTGAAAATTGAAACTAGAACCGAATCATTTATTAAACGGCTTCACGGTTTTTGTGCAAACATCTTGGTTCAGTTTCGGTAAATGATTTCGATTTCAAATTCACATCTTTAGACTAATTCATAGACTCAAAATTTCTACAGTGAAAGGCAGTGAGGATTCAACCACTGGGAGGGTTCTGATATGCACCCTAACAGTTGGACATTCACTGCATCTCGCAGAAGATTTTTGTGCGATAATTCATATCCCTCTTGCTTGGATACCAAGGTTGCATGGTAGTTCTTTTTTTATGAGAAGCTTCCATAGTAGTTATGATACTTAAAAGCTTTTTTTCTTCTTTTATTAACTTCAGTAATGAGGACCTAAAATGGATTAAAAACGTGCAAAAAGATTGATTTAACTAAGTTTACAGTAAACTCTTGCTTAAAGCATCAACTATCACATCACTTTTGGGTTAGTAAACTTGGAAAAAATTATTTTATTTGTTTATTTATTTGGGTCAACAAGAAAGAGAGAGAGAGAGAGAGAGAAAACAAGAGTTTGGGGAGTTCGGGAACTCTGGTCAGATCCATCGAGAAAGGAAGAAGAGAAGGGGCTTTCAGTGAAGGAGTAGGGAGGTGGGGGTAAAACAGTAAAAAAATCTCTTCAGTTGCAGGATGAACATTATTTTGGGTACTTTTGTAAATCCAAACCATAAACAATATATTTTTGTTAAGTGAAACATAGGTTGAGTAATTTTACAAAGGGAAACCCAAAAGTGGGTAATCATATAATTTTTTCTTTTTTTTCTTAATTAAAAAAAGATTTTTACTGTGTTTTCAGCCTTGGGCTTTACCTTTGTATCAGGTTTGGATCGATCAGGAGATGAATCAAGATTGTTACTGATCTGATCCAATCCAAGTTTAGAACTACAGTGGGGAGGCAAAAGTTTGTAATTTTCCCACCTAAATGATCATGTTTTGACTCTACCGGTTTAACCGGTACAATATAGTCATTACAAAAATAGTTATTAAAGGGTTATTGGAGTAGCCACTGGGCCATTCAGACTAACTGACCTCATACTGGTCGACCATTGTGAGCGATGACTTCCTGTTGCAACCGGTAGGTTTCTAGTTTCAAATATGATCATATCTACCAGTCTGATTTGAATGGGGAAGAGGTTATGGAGCGATCACAAAGGAGATGGGTATAACTTTCTCATCTGAACTTGGATCGAGGTGATTCTAGTTCCTTTTGATTCAAGACTTAAAGCTTATAATTTTTAAGAACAATACATATGAAGTGACAAAAATGTCCTTGAACATTAAATTTGTTGAAACTACAACAATTGTCACGACCAACATACTTCTAACCTTATTTGGAACTATTTGAATGATTATTGGGTATCCCCTATGGTATATCGCACTTGCATGTTCATTGGGTTGACACCAACTAGAAGGGATGTTACTGATGGCTGACTTTGACTTTGGTAGTAGTAGTGTTGTGGGTTAGCTTGGCTCTTTTCTAGCTTTGCTGGCTTTCTTCTAGCTTTTCCACCTAGCCGTCAGAGAGTAGGTCTCTCTCTGAGCGTATCACCAGTAGATGAGTAGCATTTAATGACAATACTTAGGGCCCGTTTGATAACGTTTCAAGAGTAAAAACGTTTGATAAAACTGTTTCGAACTTGTTTCGCCGTTTCTGAAAACGACTTGTGGCCATTTTTTCATTGGTTACTATCGACTTCTAAAAACATGATTTATCAAACACCTTCAATTCCGTTTCTGTTTCTAGAAACGGAAATTTATGTTTCTACCGTTTCTTGAAACAAAAACGGCAAAAACGTTATCAAACGGGCCCTTAGCATGTCGAAAACCTATAGGAACTTAAGTTCTGTATCAGAACTGTACGAAAGAACGTATTAAAAATCAAGGCAGCTATTGGCAAGCAAGCTACCTCTCTCCGTCCGGATCAAAAAATGGATTCTCGGCTCAGCAGCCAGAACATACAGGATGCATGTCTAAGAGAAACTTTTGGATGCCATGCCATGTAAGATATAAATATGAAATATATATGTTCGTGCAATCCTAAGGCTATGTTTGGTTGTGGGGGGAAAAAAGGAAAGGAAAGGGAAGGGAAGGGAAGGGAAGGGAAATTTTTATACTTAAAAAAGAAATATATGTAATCATTACCCTTGAGTTTAACATTAACTTCAAATCATTCCATATTTGGTTATAATTTCATTTTACTTGGCATCTAAAACCCTTTGCTATAATATGTAAAATAATAATTACATGTATAATATATTATTACTAAATATGGTTAAAAATACTAAGTAGTTTATTCAATCACATGGGGTAATGATTATAAACATTTCTTTTTAAAGTATGAAAATTTCACTTCTCTTCCCTTTAAATTCCCATTGCAACCAAACTAAGCCTAAGTGCCTAATTACTAATCTTCAATGACTTTCTCGAATCTCATTTTCTTTAAGTTTTGGTAGTTTCATACTCCTATAGAAAATTTGGCATATCCCTAACAAGAAACTCGCTAGATATGAAAGTAAAAATGTCAACGACACCATCGAAGAGAATAGAGATGAAAGAAAACCAATCCTTAAAGTGATGCCTGATAAATTTGCTAGAATCAAAATGGGAAGGAGAAGCTCTTCAAATGTCCATTGCAATGGAATAGTAGAACATGTGAGATTGATTCATGCTCCAAGTGACATAATGGGTAAAGTGGGGAAGTGGAAAGATGTTGTAAGAAAAGAAAAGTACTAACACAACATCTCCGAAGGAAAGATAACAATTTAGGTGGACCAATTGTCCAAGAACGAGTACGACCATTAACCGATTGGTTTGCTTAAAGGGACCCCCTAGGGGGAGGGATCAAGAAAGATGGTGGGCAACAAAGTGTGTGGGAGAAGACATGATATTTGAGTACAAGCCTCAACCAAAGCTTCAACAAAGCAAAGCCACAATCAATTGACAAAGTCGATCTTCGTAGGCTCACATTCAGTTGAAAGGACTCTAAAACCCTTAACTCTCAAATTACTTTACTTTCTTACGTACTCTAATTTTTCATCTATCACCAATTTATTTTCTCATGAAGTTTAGTTTCTTAATCCTTGATATTGCACAAATGAGAAATATAAGCAAGTTATGTTTGGAGGACAAGAAAAAAAAAAAAGAATTTAAGGAAGAAAAAAAAGTTCATCACCAATTTTGTCTTATTATTTTTATTTTCCAAATATAGCCTAACCTTCTGAGTCTCTGACAGCCACTTATTAGTTATTAGTAGTCATTTTATTTTCTCAGGAGACTTACAAAAGATGAAGGGAAACCCTTTCATGGTTGACGTGTCCTTAAAAGGCTGATTTGTGATATGTCTATATTATCAACAAGATGTAATGAGAAGTAGTGATTCTTAATAGTCACAAACAACTTGTTTAACTGATTAAAGTCATTCTTAAATAATAAACAAAGCTAAATATACGTATTTTTCTTTATAATATTATTGTTTGCGAACTTACAGCCAATTTTCCTCAAATCTTATGTACTATTCCCGCTGTTTCTATTACTACTTAGAAGTTACTACTGCTCGCTAAGAGTAGACCTACCTGCCCCTCTCTCTCTCTCTCTCTCTCTCTCTCTCTCTCTCTTTCTCTTCATTATTAGTCGGCATTGGGACTTGCCGACACTAGGACCTAAGCTTTAGTTCAAAGAAAATAAATAAATAAGAGGGAAACTGATTTGTATTGATTGGGTGGGTTTCCTAGGTATGTATGGAAACAACACTTATTCTTAAAAAATATTAATAATAATAATAATTATAATAAAAGAAAAAACTTATTCTTTTCCTCCATAGTTTTTGCGTTCTTTTTTTTTATATATATATAATTTTGGGGTTGTAAGGGTCTTACTTCAAATAGGGTATGGGTTAAAATTTCTAACTCTGAGAGTAGGTTAGGGTTAAAAAATATTGACCCTAAGTTAAGAGTGGATCGAACTTGATTTGAGGCTTAGGCCTAGCCCAATTTTGATTTTAACCATGATTTATATAATATATATTTGGTTGCCATCCTATCCTTTTATTCAGGATAATGAAATATTGGTTATTGATTCGTATCCCTAGATGTCATGAAAATCTATTATTATGTTGCACTTCATAATTTTAATTATGTATTGATCATTTGATCTATTGGTGTTTTTATTTTTTTTTTAATTTTTTTTTAAATGCATAGGACACATATGAAAACAAGGTAAATTAGGGATATTTTGATGATAAAGATCAATGCCAATTAGGGTCAACTGGGCCCAATCAGGTTAATTAGGGCCGGGTTGGGTTGGAGTGGGCCCGACACGGTTGGCCCTAGGCATGAGCCCGACAAGGTTGTGTTGGACCACCTGGGTTGAGTTTTGGAGACCTAGGGTTGAGCTAGTTTTTGAGATTTTAAATATAACTGCAAGCGTACGGATTAGTATAGCTACGAGTCGAACTCAGAGAGAGTAGCCACTTTATTTTTTTTTCTTTTAATAATGCGAAATGAACCTATTAATGGTTGTGATCTAATTCTAGCTACCGTCCTAAACATATGTATCTAAAATAACGTCCTAACCATTCGTCATCTAAGAATTTAAAGACGCAAGCCACGCAATTAAAATTAAATAAATAAATAAGTGAAAATAAACAACCCACACAATTAAAAAAAATAAAGGAAAAAAATTCCTAAAATAAAAATAAATTAAAAGAAAGGGGAGAAAGCTAGAGAGAGACTCACAAGTAGGTTTCTCTACTTAGCCCGAGGGATCATCATAATATGAGCTTCCCTACTTGATCAGAGATTCACTCTTACAAAGGTTACTCTACTTGGCTTTAGGGAAATGGAGACAATTAAAATAAAAGCAATAAATTGATGGTTCTATGGCTAGGAGGGGCAAAGCCAACACATACACTAGCCATGAACCTTAGGGGAAAGGGATAGCAATAATGTAACGACTGAAATTAAAATCCTAAATTAAGAAAGAAATGGTAGTTAGAAGAGGGAATAAGAAGAGAGAGAGAAAAAACTATTGAATGGGCCTACTTACTTTAACTTCAACCCTTGAACTTGAAAGCTTGGGTGATTTGAGATACTACCAGTACTAAAAACCAGATCTGGAATAAACCAAATTTGAAATTTTTAGTACTAGAGAAAATAAATCTTAAAACAAAAAAAACTGAACTTGAAAAAAAAAAATGCTCCACGGCTTGTGATCTTGTTACCTAGATCTAAGCCTAAACTAAAACTTTAAAAATTACAACTCAATTACATAAATCATAAACATAAAAGGCTGAATAAGAATAAAAGAGTATTGCATTAATTGACATTAAAAAAAAAAAAAAAAAACTATTACATAAGTGATTAAAGCAAAAATAGAGAAGAACTCAAACTAAAGAGTGAGAGGGAGAGAGAGAAGAAAACTAAGTATAAACTAGAAAATAAACTAAGGGAAATAATAATTAGGAGGAGGAGGAAGGGGCTTTTATAGGGTTTTATCTTGCCTCCTTCCTTCTACAAGTCTTCTTTAAGAAAATAAAATAAAATAAAATAAAATAAAATCTTGGTAAAAATCCTCATTCTCTGAGATATTGTGTGAGGAAAGAGAGAATCCGTTTCTAAAATTAAGAAATTCTATTCCTTCCTTGCAATATTAACTAATATCTTGCAATCTTGATTAAATCATAAAGGAATTTCTGCATAGCATCTTCAAGATCTTGTGAGGTGGCAAGGAGAGAGAATAATCTTCAGGATTTTGTAGGAGAGAGGATGTGATACCAATGAGTAGGTTCCAACTTTGGACTGGTTCTTGATTCACTTTAAACACTTTCTCTTGTAAACTTGAAAACTAAAAAAAGCAAGAAAAATAAAAGTAGTACTATCCAAGGTGGAGCAAAATGTACACTTATATCCCTAAGATTTCATAGATTATTGTGCTCATCAGCTGGGCTTATAAGAAATCGGGCCCAACCCGACACTCTGTTTCACCCCTAGTACAATATTTAAAACCAAGGTCTTGTCTATTCTTGTCCAATTCTGCATTGTGTTTACCTTGTATAAATTCATGGAACCACATACTAAAGTCCATAGAGAGAGGGTTTGAAAGCAAAGGACAATGGGCCTAAATCTACCACTCTACTATAGAAATTAAGGTGGTTGGTGGGAACACATGCCCACACATCCAAGAGGTGAGGTGGGGTGAGGTGGGGTGGTCATTTCACCTCCCTTGTGTCAAGCGTGGGAACACACAACAAGGGCAAGGGTAGCATGATCTTTCCACATCTGTAGTTTTTAGGTTTAGTCACAACTTATATATAAATAGGAAAAATACTCTACCTACTAGTGTGTGTACAACTATATATAATGGGTGCGAAAAGATCGTATTGCCCCTCGCTGAAGATGCTCCCACAAGATGACATGTACCTATACTAGCAGGGTAGCGTTCTACCTACACTAACAGGTGCACACCAATGTGTGCAGCATCTTCAGCGCATGGTGGGTAGGAAATAGCACAGTCTTTCCACGCCATGTTGTTGTCTAAGTGCTTCTTATGCAAGCAGTTTAGGAAAAAAGAACCATATCAATCTGGCACTCCTCATGCACAAACACAAGTGGGTGTGAAAAGACCGTGTTGCCACCTCCCCCCACTAAGAATTTAAGATGCTCCCATGTGTCCTCCAATTGACCCACGCGATGGCTAAGGAACCACAGGGATGGGCCTAGTTCCTTTACCACACACACACACACACACACACACACACACACATATAAATAATGTTGCATGCTTGCACCTACACCTAAACATAGGAAGGTGGTAAAAGGTTGCGTTGACCCTCAGCTTATGCACTGAAGATGCCTCTGTGCGGCCTCCCATTGGTCTATATATCTAGGTTTAGTCACAACTTATATATGAATAGGAAGAATACTATACCTACTAGTGTGTATCAACACCTAAAAATATAGTGGGTGTGAAAAGATCGTATTGCCTAGGGCTAAAGATGCTCTTACACGATGGCATGTACAGTAGCAGGGTAGCATTCTACCTACACCAGCAAACACATGCCAATGTGTCCGAGCATCTTCAACGCCTAGTGGGTAGGAAATAGCACAGTCTTTCCATGTCATGCTGCTATCTGGGTGCTTCCTATGCAAATAGTGTAGAAAAAAGAAGCATGCCAATCTGGCATTCCCCATGCACAAACACAAGTGAGTGTGAAAAGATAGTGTTGCCCCCTCCCCCAACTGTGAATTGAAAATGCTCACATATGTCCTCCCATTGACCCACGCATTAGCGCAGGAACCATAGGGATGGGTATAGTTCACACACACACACACACACACACACACACACACACACACACACACACATATATAATGTTGCATGTTTGCACCTACACCTAGACATAGGAAGGTGGGAAAAGGCTGCGCTGACCCCTACCTTATTCATTGAAGATGCCTCCGTGCAGCCTCCTATTGGCCAAGCAAGTAGGTAACATTTTCTTGCCCACATAGGGAAAATAATGGTACCTAGTCATGTAGACCTTGCGCCTAGATACAAGAGAGTGTGAAATTACTTACCCACCCTTGTAAAATCACAAAACACTATGTTTGTTGATGCCTTATATATATAGCGGTTAGGCCGGGCCGATTTTAGTCGGGCCTAGTTGGGCTCGGCCAATTTCTAGGGATGCACTGTGAACGTCCGTTTAGCTAAACGAGCTTAGCTAGCACAGGCATGGTACAGTTAATAATTGGGCCGATCGGTCTCTAGCTCTAATCGGGCTACCATAAATGGACCTTAGTCAGGCCTTAACTGGGCTGTAGACCTATTTAATTCTAAACAGGCTGTAAAAGGGTCCTCTTTAAAATTGGTCTCTTAAATATGCTTGAAGAGGAATACCAATAAAATGAGGCAAAGATGAGTATAGCAAAAAAGGATCCCATAGTTAAAATGGATTAAGCTAAAGACGGACAAAGCAACTAAGTTACTAAGGTACTCGGTCTTTAACCCTCGAAACTAAAATCAATTAAACTATGCCCACAGAAACCAAGTTAAGCAAGTTCTGATTAATTAAACTATGCTTGAAAATGATGAATGTTCAAATAACAATCACCACCATCTCAATTGTACATATCACATAGCCTTAGCACTAAATACAAGTAATACTAAAAAAAAAAATACAAGTAATATTAAAGGGGTCGGGCTAGATCGGGCTTAAAGGAGTCGGTTCAAGTCGGGCTTATAAATGTGTTGGGCCGATTAGGCGTCCGTCGGCCTAGGTGACTACACCGTGTACTACTTGTATATAAACGTGTCGGGCTCAAGCCCAACACATTTATTAATCGGGTCGGCCTAGGTCGGACCATAAACGTGCAGGGCTCGATTGGGCCTACCGGTGCGGGCCTGGAATTGACACCCCTATATATATATATATATATATATGGAAAGGCTAGGCATGCTGCTATGTCCAGCCTCATCTTTTTCTCTCTCTTCCCTTTGAAAATGACCCCATGCCCGTTGCATCCTGACCATCCAATTGGTTGAACCCCTAGCTCCATGAAAGTTAATGTCATGCCCAATTTCAGAGCCAATGCATGAGGGGATGACAGGCTGGGTTTCAATAGGGGGTGTACGTTTTATATTTCACAAGAGTAGAAATGACATTTTACCCCCCCCCCCCCGGCGTCTGGTTGAAGGACTATACGAGTAGATAGCGATATTATGCCATACATATAGAATACTTGTTTCTCCAAATTAGATTATGTGGGAGGCTTTACCAAACAAATTGAATGAGACGGTGCCATTGTTGTGCCATGTAGAGTGGGACTGAGGACAGCTGATAATAAAAATCTTATTGGGTTAATCAACTCGTGGCATAAATGCAAAAGAAAAATAAAATTTTTTAGTTGGTAATAGCTCCAACCAAGTTCCATCTAAGGCAACATGGGATATATTCGATCTCTTAGGAGGGCCGGCTCTTGAATTCTTTAACCTGAATCTCTCTCTCTCTCTCTCTCTCTCTCTCTCTCACATGGCCTCAAAACTTTCTTCAATCAATCATAGGAGCATGCATGCTTCTATCAGCTTTAGTTATATTCTGATGATGATGATGAGGGTATTGAATGATTGCCCCAATGCTTTTGTGACATCTGTCGTTGTTGGTCACTTTATGCATGAAGACCTAACTTATAAAATACCTTTTTCATCTATATATATATATATATATATATAGAGAGAGAGAGAGAGAGAGAGAGAGAGAGAGAGATGCGCTTTCCCTCGGTTTGAGGAACTCATTTTCATTTTAGGTTCTCTTCTTTCCTTCGAATTTCCACAAACCTAAACTATGTTTTCTCTTTCTTATATTTCATTCATGGAGATCATTGCTTTTTTGAGTTAAATGGGACTCCTTGGCACCACCACACTTGGATTGGGGCCTCACGGGCCTCTCTCTCTCTGCCTCTGACAGTATCTCTTTAAAGTTATTTTTTAGAGAAAATCTTGTAAGAGTATTTTTTAAGATAAATATTTTTTTTTTATTAGTAAGAAATTATAAAAACTCAATTGGAGAATCCTTTAATGAGTGAAAAATACATTAACAAAATAAAAAGTGGAGAGGCAGGTCACCAAACAAGCGCCGAAAAAATTAGAAACAGATGTAGAAGCTAAACTATCAGTCTTGCTGCTGAGATGGCGAAAAATGTATCTAAACATCTTCCTTACCTTGACATATTCATAATCATCAGATGGGACCACTAAGAAAGATTCCCTATGATAATATTAATGTTTTTTTTTTTTTTTTTGGGTGGTGGGGAGTGGGGGGTATTTTGTTTCTCATGCCACTTCATCTCAATGCCATCATTCTATTAATGGATGATAATTAAGCAAATCAAGCATATCTGCAGTCATGGTACGTACACCATAAAAAAACTATTAATAATTTAATTATATTTTCTGGATAGGTAATATTTAAGAATATATGTATCGACATTAGTATTAATCTTTAATTTTAGCGAAAGTAATAGGTTTAGTAGGTGATTGTATAGATAAAGCTTGGAATTGGATATTATTCCTCTTCCGCCGACGTTGATTAGACGTCGGTATCATTGATTAGTTTTTGACACATGATTAGGAAAAATAAGCCTAATTTTAACAAAGACAAATATAAAGTTTTCAGTCTTTTTGTTTAATAAGAACTAATGTCACAATCTGATGGACCTAACATGTACTACGATATAGGGAATGAACTTGATGATACACATTAATTAAACATATCAATCTAGATAATCATCATAAGTGAAGTTGCTGGGTATATAATTAATTGGGTTCTGAGTAAGTTGGACAATATTATTTCCGTAGGCCATCCTATCCTAGCTTAGGTAGAAAATGTCTCTCATAAGTCTTTTTCTCATGAAGCATTGATGTTGTCCTTTCTTGTTATAGCATTTTAGATAATTGAACTCTTTGTTTGGTGCACGTTTTTTTCACACATATGTTTGATTTCAAATCATTTTCCAGAAATGCCACTATACGAAAAAAGTAGGGGTTTCAATCAGTTGGTTCGATTTTATTTTGATCCGGTTTGAGCTGGTTAATCTCGGTATATATGGGAATGAAGAAATTGAAATCAAACCAATAAAGAAGTTATGGTTTCGATTTGCTTTCGTTTTCTTGCATTGGTTTGTTAATGGGTGATTTTTTTTTGTGTGTTTCAGGTTGGTTTCAGTTTCTTATTGGGATGACTTCAGTTTTGGTCAAAGTTTTGAATTAATTTAGTTATTGTTCAATTTTCATTTGATTTGGTTCAATTTTAAGTATTGCAAAGCAAAGCTGGTCCAAATAAGACTTGAATTGATTTGGAATAATTTGGTTCACTCAATATTTCGATTCAGACATAAGCTTTGCAGCTGGCATGATTGGGCTCTGCTTGGTATCGTTTCTATTCCAGAAACAACATTTCATGTCAAAAAAAAAAATTTCCGTTTCTATGTCAAAATTCCATTTGTAAAAGAAAACAGGGTGTTTCAAAATTTCATATTTTTATCGGGAACGATAGTTCCTTTTTTTGTAAAATGGAACAAAACTAGGAAGACGGAACTCCAATTTTGGAGTTCCGTCCAATCTAAAAAAAAAAAAAACAGAAACAAACCATAAGTGCACCAAACACTTTATTCCTTTTTTTCGTTCCAATAGAACGAAAAAACTCCAAAAATGTTTTCTTAGAATGATACCAAACTGAGCCTTAGTCAGTACTAGAATAACCTAGGACTAGGTCATTGGCAAGCAGTAAAAATAATTTTTCGATACTTCAGTGGGATCACTGATTTCATCCTTACCTATAGCGATTCCGATGTGAGATTGAAAGGTTGCAATGATGAAGAATTAGTACAGTGTGATAGTAAGGTAGCCTTGGCATTTGCTAAGGTCCTCAAATTCGATAGGAAAGCCAAACACATAGACATCAGATATCACTACATTTAAGATATGATTGCACAAGGGAAAGTCATCTTAAAGCATATCTCCATGAGTAGCATGGTGGTTGATCCATTGACCAAGCCCATTGCTTGGGACATTTTCTTTATTCACATGAAGAATCTAGGATTTGGATTATTTGTATTTTAAGTTTGGACATTTATTTAGACATTATTATTATCACTTATTGATTTACATATGAGAAATTTGTTTCTATTGGGCTGATTTGCGTGTGTACACACTTTATTTTGTAAATATGTCGCTAGGCTTGAATCGACCTAATCACACAGGTGATTCACCCTGATGCTTGGAGATAACAAATAATATGAGTTAAACTCACATTGACACTTAACGAGTAAGATGAACAAACAACTTTTTAAGCTAAGTGGCACTCTCTCTCTCTCTCTCTCTCTCTCTCTCTCTCTCTCTCTCTCTCTCTCTCTCTCTCTCTCTCCTCGGTCTATCCCAATTGAGGGTGTCTATCTCTAGGATCCCCATTTTATCCTTAGATTTAGAGGGTAGAACTTTGCTTAATGAGATTGTTGCAAACCTTCGTTCATCACGGTTCATGCAGGGATGACGTGTACGACAATCAGATCCATTCCCCAGTGAGTGAAGTGTCATTAAGATAACCCTAGATCTTTGTCATTTTTCTTTTCGCCAAAAATTCATTTGTATTAAAAAGAGAAAAAAATAGAATACAAGAAGAGTATGAAACAAATCATACATAAAACATCTGTCTCACTACCCTAGCCCCCGCCTTGGCACTGTCATCAGTAAGAGAGAGACCAAAGAACACTGAAAACATAATAACATAAAGCCAGCAGAACTAAACAAATCGAAATCTTTCTCTACCCTGAGTGTCTACTTGAAGATCTTCTTGCATCCCGTTTTTCCAAGAGATAGGGTCGAATATTGCTTCTGATTTCGCGATCAACTTTGCAAAAAAGTCAGAAATGGGATTAGCTTCGCGATAACAATGAGTTATTCTCCATTCGATTTGTTGAAAGTAATCATGGAGGCTTTTCCATTGCTGCAAAACAGACCAAAGGACTAAACCCTAGATCTCTTTCTTTCCATTTTTCTTCACATACAAAAATTTGATACACTCAAAGCTAGAAATAAAAGAAAGAACATTATCTACAATAGTCTGAGCTGCCCAATCAAGGCACTTAATCGAAAACCAGAGAAGTCAAAATGATTGCCTTACAATCCAAGCATATGGTTAGGCAAGAGACCCAAAGCCCAAGAGTCAAACGGACTCCATCCAAATCACCTCAACCTTTATGGCAGAAGCTGAGAAGGTTGAACAATGCAAGTCATGGGCAGCAAAGAAAACCCCAACATGCTAGAAAAAAAATCATTCCCCTTCTTCCATAACCAGTGACCGATTCCCAAGCTCCACAAAAAATGAAATCATATGGAAAAGAAACTTCTGAGCGTAAGTCAATAGATGGTGGAAGTCGGCTAGAGCCTAAGTAACTTCCAACACCTAAACAACCATCAACAACCGATCTTCATAGGCAATAATGGTTCTGAACAGACAAGACAAAGATTGTCTAAAATAGTCTGATTCCAGGTCTCTCAAATTTGCCAAACCAAGGAAGTGATGGATAACCTAGAAGGGTAGAGGGGGGTGAATAGTCTATTATAGTGGTTCGACTTAAGTGTAATCCATTCCACTCAAGATCATTTTGAGAATTCCATTAGTATTTCTCTTTTAATAATAGGTGGAAATATTCACCTTTACAATTTTTTTTCCAAAGACGAGAGAATCTCTCTTAGAAATGAGAAGGTCCTTTGCTATAGCTTAAGTACGGGGTTAGACTAATGTAATTATAATCTCTACTTCGATCAAAGTTAAAAATTTCCAAAAAAATAAAGGAGTTGGGAAATGTTACCTAACACCTAGAGTGAGTACAATATGATATGAATAATGCACCTCTAAAAAACTCTTGATCACTTCTCTTATAGAGGAGAGTTGGAGAGAAACACTTGAGATATCTTGAATAGCTTTAAGTGGGATACTCTTATTTCTCTTTTCCCTTGATTTTATAATTGGTTGTCCAAATAAATGATCTTAATAGTGTAATTGTTGTTTGTTTAATAAATACAATAAGAATTTTTATAACCATGAGTGAGGAGCAAAAGATACATCAAATAAAATATAAGGTGCAGACGTGAGTCACCAAACAAGTGCAGAAAAATCAAAATAACTGTAGAAGCTATACTATCAGCCTTGCTACTAAGACGACAAGGAATGTATCTAAACATCTTCCTTACCTACATATATATAGCCATCAATGGGCCCCACTGAAAAAGATTTCTCAGGTAAATATTAATATTTTTTTTGGTAAAGGCTAATGTTACTGTTGGATACTATCAAACATATTCAATTCCTACATGTTACCATCCATGGGTTGCCAGATGGTAGTCGAGGTGTCGGTAAGCTGACCCGGACACCTTGGTTAATAAAAAAAAAAATCTATATTATTAAAAAATAATAAATATTTTCACTAACAGTTCAGAAATATGTGATAGAAGCAAATTTGAGATCATTTGATTTGAGGGGGGGTGTCTTATTTTTTTCTCATGCCACTTATCTGTATGCCATCATTCCATTAATGGGCTATGTTAAGCAAATCAAGCAAATATGCAATCATGGTACCTATAATGCAAAAAACTTATAAGATTTAATATTTTTTGGGATAGGTAATTAATATATATATTGCTCTTTAATTTTAGCTAACGTAATATGTTATAGAGCTAATTGTATAGATAAAGCTTTGATTTGGATATTATTCCTGCCGACTTTGCTTAGACGTCGGTATCATTGATTGGTATCATTGATTGGTTTTGACACTTGAGTAGAAAAATTAAGCTTCTACTTTAGACAAAGACATATATAAAGCTTTTAATCTTTTTGTTTAATAAGCACTAAAGTCATTATCTATGGACCTAACATGTACTACTTAAAATAGGGAATGAACTTGATGATACACATTAATTTAATTACATGCCAATCTAGATCATCATCATAAGTGAAGTTGCTGGATTTAGGAAGTAGCATATTAATATCTTTGATTGGGTTCTGATCAAGATGGACATTATTATTCCTGTAAGCCATCCTATCCTAGCTAGCTAGGAAATGTCTCTCATCTAGTCTTTTTCTCATGAAGGATAGATGTTGTCCTTTCTTGTTACAGCATTTTAGAGAATTAAACTCTTCGTTTGGTGCATGTTTCTTCACACACGTTTGATTTCAATTTATTTTTCAGAAATGCCACTATATGTGAAAAAGTAGGGGTGCCAATCCATCGGTTTGGTTTTATTTTGGTCTGGTTTGAATGGGTTTCATCAGTTTTGATCTAGGTTTTGAATCGATTTTGTTATTGTTTTGGGTTTGTTCGATTTTGAGGTTGGGTTTGATTTTAAAGTTTTAACAACCAAAACCAAGTTGACCCGATTAAGACTTTGATTTGATTTGATCTGAATTAATTT
Source organism: Macadamia integrifolia (assembly GCF_013358625.1). Lineage (NCBI taxonomy): Eukaryota > Viridiplantae > Streptophyta > Magnoliopsida > Proteales > Proteaceae > Macadamia > Macadamia integrifolia. The sequence continues at coordinate 349,514 of NW_024870638.1, forward strand.
GGTTCAATCCGAGTTTGTTGAGATTGTGAAGGGAGAGGAGATACTAAGAACAAAGCAATACCTTTCAAAGGGTAAAAGGTTTTGGGGGCAGGCATCATCTTTGGCGGCTTTAAAATGGAACCATATATAGACATTTCACCTCCATGGGTCATACTCTTCAGCTTCTTCCTCGAATAAAGATTTCAACAAGTCCCATGTGCAATTGCCAAACTGATTGTGTTGGATCACTGTTCCGTGTTGTTAAAGATTGGATACTCTATGTGTCTTTATACACCTGATAATGACCCGTTTGTATGTAATGTTGAATGTTGATCTAATGACAATTAAAAAACAAAGATGAAAATTTGATTTTTCATAATGTGAAATAATCTTATAAGTGATATAAATAATTTAAAGTATTAATATGATGGATCAAAGAATATAGATAATAATAAATATAAGAGAATCAATTGGAACCATACCTAGATCCATGTCGCTTGTCAAAGAACTCCTCGACTGTTCTTCTTTCTAGTTTGTTAGTCTTGTCCACTTTTCTCTGTACGTAAGTTATCGATGATCACATAAAGGGTAGCAAAGACTAACTTTGAAATCTAGGTAACTAAACATGGAACTGGCTCCTCTCCTTAGTGCCCATTGCTTAGGTCGCTCATAGCTACTTGTGCAAGTGACACATGGTGAGACGATGATGCAAATCTGAAAAGGCTCGGAGAACGAGGCTTCAAGAATCTTTGGATCATCACCTGACTATGTGTCGCTCGCCCAAATAACTATAAACAAGACCTGAAAGAGAGAGAGAGAGAGAGAGAGAGAGGAGAGAGAGTGTTAGATCAAACACCAAGAAAATACAAAAATAAAAGACAATAGGTCCGCACAACGAGATTCACAACTAGGGTATGAGGAATTTATTGAGTAGAATTTGAATAAAAAAGCAATATTGTAGGATTGCTTTGCAACTTTAATTGGATTAATTAATTTTTTTTATTATTGATTCTTAACTAAGACAACTTAGTATATCCACATTAGTTGAGTGCCATAAACCTTAGGGCTGGCTCTGCATCTCGGTTCAATTCTGATCCATTATTCTTTTTTTGGCTCGAAAAGAATAATCATTGTACGGTTGACCAAACGAAGTCTTGCAAGAGAGAGAGAGAGAGAGAGAGAGAGAGAGAGAGAGAGAGAAGAATGATGGGATGGGACCGGCTAGGGGCCAAGTCAGAGCTAGAGAAGACTTGGAGAGATTTGAACATTTGGTACAAGTGTTTAGTTTGTCTGAATTTCGGTTTATCCGAATGAGAAGGAAGAAAGCCAAGGCAGAGAGTGAGTTCCAATTGTAGTGTGTGAGTTTCAATTACTGAAATAAATGGAAGGAAGAAGGGAAGGGTAGAGAGTAACTGCAACCTTCACTTCAACATTTGGAATCTAGGGCTCCAAATCGTAGAGAACTAAAAAAATGAGAAACGAGAACCTAATCTAGGGCTCCAATCACGACCTCCAGCGCTTAAATGAAGAAGATGATGGGAGAAATTGTAGGTTTTGAGCTTCTTCTCCATTCTGTTCAGAGAGAAAGGGGAAGGGGAAGGGAGTGGGTTTGATTGATAGAGAATGATAATTATGGTATGGTTTATTTCATTAAGGGTATAATGAGTATTTTATGTTTAGGAGGGCTCTTAAATAAAACCACATCTCAATGTTGAGTTTTTGTTTAAAATGAATCAATAAAGATCGGTTCCGTCCACCCAAAACGTCAGATGTATGATTAAAAAAAGTAGGAGGGAGAGAGAAAGCATGTCAACTGCAAGGGTAGAAATCGTCTGAAATTCCCATCTCATACAATTCTATACAATTCCACCATAAACGGCTGACACGTGTAAATATTCCATATATACGGTTCAGATTAATCAACCATTATACAATGTTAATCAACCATAATGCAATCGTGTCAGCCGTTTAGGGTGGAATTGTATGGAATTGTATAAGATGAGAATTTCAGACGATTTCTACCCCAACTGCAAGTAAAGTACTTGGCATTATTTGTAGCACCTTTAAAATAATAAAAAATTTAAGTCAATGTTAAATTTACATCAATTTTAATAAAAATTAAAAGAGAGAAACCATTTGAATAAAAATAAAAAACCTAATAAAAATTTTTAAAATCGAACCATTGAAACCATTTCTTAAACAGTTCGATTTTGATTTTGCCAAAAAAAATTTATACTAAGTCAAATCATTTAACACCTTTACAATTATGTAATCATCAAAGTCATAAATTGAATGCCCATAATACCCTTCCCTTCTCCCTTCTTCTTAGGGCTGTAAAAAATGCTCGATCAACTTACAAGTCTGTCCTGAGCTCGAACATGACCTAAACTAAAATTTCAGCCCGTAAGGTGGGGATTAAGATTAAGAATTTCAAGCCCGAGGCAGGGTAGGGTAGGTTTGGGTTGGGTTGGGTTGGGTCGGGTCGAGAAGATTAAGAATTTCAAGCCCGAGGCAGGGCCTACCCTACCCTACCTTACCCTACCCTACCCTACCCTTTATATTAAGTATATAATAACATGAATATGTTAATAATTAGAGAAAATTACACTGTCACCCCCTGAACTTTGGCCATAAACCAACGCCCTCCTCTGTGTTTTCAAGAATGACATGAACACCTCCTATAGGTTTGAAAAATGTCTGTCAAATATGCCCACACCTTTAGTCTAACCCTTTGTTAGTTTATTCGTGTTTTAAACGCGTTTTAAACATCGAACCGTTTTTTTCCATTCGATTTCGGCCAATTCCCAAATCCCAATCTTTCATTTCAAACTTCAAACCGTAACTTGCCAAACCATTCTCTCACTTCCTCTCTTCTTCTCTCCCAACGACGGACGATTGATGACTAACGACTGGAACATCGGAGCTTTGTTATCGGTTTCTCATGAACATGGTGCACGTGTTCCCTTTTCTTGCTTAGCAATAGAGTCCGGAGTTGTCTACGTCTCTACGATCCACGACGACGAAGGCCAGTGGAAACACCTGTGAGTACTGGACGACTGGACGATGACGACGACGGACGACTGGACGACTAGAGTACTGGACTCAAGCTCGACTTCACCTCACTAAGGCGGACGACGGACGATGGACGATGGACGATAGACGACGAGTGCAAACACCGGATTCGACTTCACCCCTGTTTCTATTGTTGCAGAAGAGGTTTTTGATTTTTTCCCTTTTTGATTTCTTTATTTTTTGATCTGGTTAAATGAGTTGTTATACGATGCAAGGAATAATTCCGTCGGAGACCATACATAGCTTCCAGCCTCTTGTGATTTAGCATCTCCGAGACGGAAACCTTTCGGGGCATCTGCCAATGGTCACTGTATGGTGAAAAGACTATGTCAACGCCTCCGTAACTAGCAATAACCCCTACCGCTAACACGTCGTGGTTGGCGAATATGGTGTCGTGAATCGTGATCTTTAAAGACCTCCTTTGCCAGAGATGGTGAAGTCACCATGATGCATACCTTGGTTCCTAATCGGAGTTTCATGATGGGACCATAGGTCTCAGCCAATTTGGCGAAACTCCGGTGGAGCTGGGTACCAATGAAAGGGAGATTGCCGACTATTGGCAGGCCTCTTGGTCCTGGGTACCAAGTCATGAATAGAGAAACTCCCAGTTTTTCCTTGTTCTATTTAGCCAACTGAATTTAAAAGCTTTTTCTTTATATATTATTATAACTCCGTCTAAAAATCATAACGTACCGTCCGTTTTTTATTTTTCCCCTTTTTTTCGTATTTGACCATCCTGTTAACGTTTTGATCTGTTTAAAACATGCCCGTATTTTTGCCGTTTCCGTTTTAACTAACAGAGGTCTAACCCGTTAAGTGATGATGTGGCTCTTAGCTATTTTATTAAATGCCTAAAATACCCCCATTAATTAACGCTCCATCCCAAAAAAAAAAAAACCAATGCGAAGAAGAAAAAGAAAACCCAAGACCCGCACCACGGCTAGGTTTTAAGATCTAAACTAGAGGAAGATTGGGAGGATGCAGTGTTTTTTCCCAATAAATCCTGATGTTACCTTGCTGCACCAAAGCCATAGGAGGGTCTTTATTGCCCTATTGTTGCAGCAACTGAACCTGGGAGGACGATGGGGTCGGAGATGCGCTAAAACAGTTTTATCTATACTTGGATGATTTATTTCTATCTCTATTGAAGAAGAATAGAAAAGAAAGGGAACCCAAATTATCATTTTTGACCACCGACTGCCATTGCTTTTTTCATGCTCTATTCCACTCTTCCCGAGTTAGCGATCAAGTTTCTGCGAATGAAGGTTCTTAAATCTCACATTTTAAACTTATGTTTGCCATTGTGCAGACTAAGTAGTAGCCTCTTTTTGAGAAGTTGCCAATGCAATTGGACCACTGGTTTTTGGAATCTCAAATCTAAGTTTTGTGGGTTCTCTCATTGTCCTCCCGTTCTTGAAAAATCGTCCAACCGACATCTAAAATTAAAATCAAGCAGCAGCAGCGCCCCTTCAAGAAAATGATGATATTGGGTTCAAGGGTATTGAAGAAATTGATGAAAAGGGTTGAAAATGGGAGGTGCCATTGATCTGCCGGAGTGGCTGTGTTGTTACTGCTGGTGAACAAACACGAATTTGTCGGTAAGGAGCGGACAGGTAGTATGAGAGGAGGGGGAGTTGGAGATGGAGAAGAAGGGGATTTAGGATAGGATAGTATGAGGTACTACGATTTCTTCAATCCGCTCTTACCCTTCACAGGGGGGAGGGCTGGACACAAACTTCGCCGGAGGGCGAGAGATGAACCTTCGCCGGAGCCCTAAAGCTCTTCTTTCATCAAAACCCAGTAGTGGTTTGGAAAAATCATTGAGTTATGTTGAAGATGAAGTAGAAGATGTTAAGGCTAGATTAGTAAAGTCGCTTTAACTGGGGTATTTAATACGGGCTGTGTGGTCTGGTTTGTTAAACTAAGTCCAACTTACCCTTCTTCTTATTAAAAAAAAAACCGCCCTTTCCTTCCTCTTGCACAAGAGAATTCTCTACCTCATTACAGAACCTACCCCTTTCCTCACCTTCACACCCTAACTATAACGAAGAACACACTCCACACATTTTCTCCCCGCATCACTCACCCATCCTTACAGCACCATCCGAGCACACCACCCTCTTTCCCTCTCCCATTTCATTTTTTCTCCTACACCAATTGATTCTCTCATACTATCTTCCTCTTTAGACAAGTGAGGGAGGCAAGAAAGAAAGAAAGAAAGAAAGAAAGAAAGAAAGAAAGAAAGAAAGAAAGAAAGAAAGAAAAGAGGTATTTATCAGGAGGAGAAAAGAAAGGAGGCCAGGAATTCTTCTCACCCTCTCCCTATCATTTTTCATTTTTGTTACTAGAATACACTCTACCCCCATCCGATTTCTCTTCCCCTCACTGCTCTCTCACTGATCATAGTTCCTTTCTCTCCTTACCTAATCCCTTCCCTTCCCCCTCTCCATTTTCCGTTTTAGGATTCCACAAGTAGTATACTCACACTCACCTCGATCTAACTCCACCACCCAAATCCCTTACCTTTTTAGGGTTTGCAATCCGAATGTTTACATCTTTTGATGATACATGTTGGGGAAAGAATCAAGGTTGTCTGGGTTAATTTATTCAATTTCCTTGGAATGGGTGGACTCGGCAATTTGGTAAGGCCATACAAATCAAATAAACCTTTCAGATAATCTCTGCATCTAGTTGTTTTATATTTGTAAACATATTTGTAGGTATCTTTGAATTGCATCCCAACTCCGATTATCAGCTATTCTACTATGGTTTGGGTTGGGTAATTTTTTTCATAGATTAGATCGAAATTGTTTGGAAAAACCTTTTAAAACATCTTCAGCCGTTACCTTCGATTCCTTAATTTCTCAATGATGGCACCATGTAGCTGTGATGGTTATGATTTTTTTACTTTTAGAATTGTTGTTATCATACTGTATATCAATGAAGGGAGATCCGGACAGGTCGGGCATAGTTTCACAAGTCCAAATGCATTGTAGGTTGCATTTAAATCACCTTATTTTCTGCCTTAAAAGAACTTCATCACCTCAACTTATCTTATAATGCATTTATGGTTGGATCCAAATGAAGGTATATATTTATTATATACTCATTCATGATCACCTTTTCCCTTCCAAAAAATTTAGTATTTCTTCCTTTTCTTTCTCTTCTAAGCCATGGCTTGTTTTTTTTTTTTTTCTTTCCATCTAGCATCACAGTTATGTTGCTGTATCCCTTCATTTATGCCTTTCTTTTCTTATCATGGAGTAAGCCAGGTTGGAGTGCCATGCCACTGTTACCACCAAATCTCCAGCCCAATCACTCGAGAGGCCTGGCTCGGTTAGGATCAGAGTTCAGTCCTTGCCCTTGCCAGTATTCTTTTTCTATTTCTTGCAATTAACTCCTTGATTGTGTAGTTAAGTTAAGCTGTTGTTATTGTTGTCCATGCTAGTCTTGTTACATTTCTCATTATTAGCATTAGGAATAAAAGGCTTGGATTCATATTTCTGTTGATGCTGTTAATCTCACTTGTATATGATGTATCAATATGTCTTGGGCTGTACACCAAGTTTTAAATTTTTAGATATTCTGTTGAAAATAGGAATGATTTGTGCATGTGGTCTCATGTTTTGGGTGATTCTTCATTGTTCAATTGCTAAAAGGTGAACATAAAATGAACCGGATAGGCAGCAAATGAGACCATTGTTGTTTCAGATAATGTTAGATGGGTTGGCTTTATTTTTTTTGGAAACCCTTTTCTTCATTATCTACTAATCTCTGCTTCGATTTGAGTTGAAACAGAGAAACAACTCGGACAAATGAAGAAGCATTTGGACGAGAAACAAGTCGAGAGAGAACCTAACGGAGGTGAGGATTTCAATCTTTCTTTGAGTCCAAACTTGTTTTTCTTTTAGTAGAATTAACTTAAAACTGTGTTTTCTTTAGCACTTCTATTGAGATTTCTGAGATTTGATTATGTTTCGGGGGTTGAATTTTGCTTTGTTTGCAACATGGTGAAATAACCTAAGAGGGGGGTGAATAGGTTATCCTAATGGAAATTTAAATCTTTTCGAAATAATATCCAAATTGCGATTGTGAATAAAATATGCGGAATAAAATAAAGTTCACAACCACACAAGACCAAGATTTATTGTGGTTTGACTCAACCTGAGTCTAGTCCACTCCCTACAAGATCCTTTTGTAAGATATTCCACTAGATTTTTCTTTCAATACAGTAAGTAGGGAAGAAACCTTTACACTCTTTTTATGGATAAGAGAATCCTTAGAAATCCCTTTTACAGGTAGAGAGGCACCTATTACAATCTCCTTCAAGGTGGAGAGACACCTTACTCTTTTAAGGATAAGAGGATCCGTACACAAATCCTAAGTACAGTATAAGAATTAATGTAAAACAATAAGCAGATAGTGGAATAAGAGGGTTACCTCTGGTGTGGTGCAATGATGAATATGAAATGAAATGATGCACGTTATAAGTCTTCTCTGTAGCTTTGACTTGCACAGTGAGATTATGGAAGACTTTGATGGAGACTTGAGCTTTTCTTTTTGAAAATGGTGATGACCAAAATTGCTCAAGTAAATAGAATGCTTTTGACTTTGAATGCTCACAATAATGCTCTTAATGCTCAGACTTAATTATTAATTAATTAAGAGCATCTTAGGTATTTATAGGTGAGATTAAGAAAACATTTTAGGCAGCAAATCAGGCTCTAACGGTCATATTCTGGGTCCAGCGATCAACCGCCATTGGTAGCCAGTCAACCGGAAAGAGCCGTTGGACTTAAAAAACTAGCTGTTGGAGGTGTTCCAGTCAAGTGCTGGTCGACTGCCTTTGGCCTCAGACAGTTTTGGTCGATCGGGGCTTCCAGCCGGTCGACCGCCTATAGTCCTGTCTGAATTTTGATAGACAACTGTCATATTTACCAGTCGCTAGTATTTTGGCCATAACTTTTTGTTTTTACATCGGATTGACCCGATTCAAGTCGCATTGGAATCATGACTTAATTTCCTACAACTTCCATGAGAGTCCATCTCCTGATCTAAGGTTGCCCAAAATGCCCTTGAGTCTGGTCATTGTGTTTTTCACAGAATATCACTTAGAACATATATTTCTAAATATGTTCTACACCACCTATGGACTTCCATGCTTGGCCAAGATATGTCCTAAGGTCATTCTAGTATGATGATATGCAATGCATGGCGTGCGTGCACATATACATGTAGTTTGTGCATTTTACAAAGAATATACTAGACTATCCTAGGGTCTTCATCTGGACTTGAGTCTTCATCACTTGATTCTTGTAGTCTTCATCATCCCTTGATTCTTGAACCTTTCACTCTTGATCTTCGTGTCTTGACTTGATACTTCAAATATGTATATCTTGAGCTGTCCTCTTGTACTAACCCCCACTTAGCACACATAGTTAAAGCTATGGTTTGTTTGTTATTACCAAAACATTTATAGGAGTTTGGGCATATTCCCAACACATGGTAGAAGCTTGTTGATGATATGTTGTTGTTATGGTCTCCATATAGTCATATGCTCCTATATGGTGGTTCTGTTCCATTTCTGAGTCTCAGGGTTTCGCTTCCTATTGTTTCAGATTACGATAGGATTATGGGTAGAGTGAGGAGGTGGGGGTGGGTGTTTTGGAGCAGTAATGCTCCCAAGGTTTAAATTTATAGATATTCACTTTTATTTATTTTCACTAACTTTATTATTCCAATGCCAACTTAAGCTTCCTTCAATTTTTCTAAAGATCTTCCAAATAATCAGTGCCTAAAATATTTGAACGCAAAGTTTTTCCGATAACTTGAAGCTTCTGCAATTCCAATCCAATTTTAAGGTTTATAATTCATATCCTCAGGCTCAAATCCCTTCAGCTTTTGATCTGCACAATAGAGCTACATGCTTTTGCTTTTCTCCTCTTTCTAAGCTAGACCCTATTTTCTTGCTCAATAATATGTATATGAATTTCTACTTTTTAATTATTTTCAGTTGTTGAAGGTACAAATGGGGGGGTGTTCTTGGTCTGACCACCTTCTGTGCTCATGTAATGGATCATATTATTTCATTTCTGCCATTGTCAGCCATAATGGAAGCTTGTCCAATTTACTTTTTACTTTTCAAATAATTCTCAGATATCCCCTCTGTTTGTCTCTGATACCGTTAATTGGGCTATGTTGTTTATGCGAAAACAGACATTACTAGAGGTTCTAAGAGAGCCACAACCTTCATTATTGAGAAGGGAATGCCAGGGTATCTACTCTTGGCATATTCGTGCATGATATGAATTCGAGAACTAAGAACTAGGTATTATTTACTTATTATCTGGGCCAAAAGAACTAAGAATCCTGATGTTACCTTGCTGCACCAAAGCCATAGGAGGGGCTTTATTCCCCTATTGTTGCAGCGACTGAACCTGGGAGGACGATGGAGTCGGAGATGCGCTAAAACAGTTTTATCTATACTTGGATGATTTATTTCTATCTCTATTGAAGAAGAATCGAAGAGAAAGGAAACCCAAATTATCATTTTTGACCACCGACTGCCATTTCTTTTTTCATGCTCTATTCCACTCTTCCCGAGTTAGCGATCAAGTTTCTGCGAATGAAGGTTCTCAATTCTCACATTTTAAACTTATGTTTGCCATTGTGCAGACTAAGTAGTAGCCTCTTTTGCCAAAGTAAACGAGAAATTGAGAAGTTGCCAATGCAATTGGACCACTGGTTTTTGGAATCTCAAATATAAGTTTTGTGGGTTCTCTCATTGTCCTCCCGTTCTTGAAAAATCGTCCAACCGACATCTAAAATTAAAATCAAGCAGCAGCAGCGCCCCTTCAAGAAAATGATGATATTGGGTTCAAGTGTCTTGAAGAAATTGATGAAAGGGGTTGAAAATGGGAGGTGCCATTGATCTGCCGGAGTGGCTGTGTTGTTACTGCCGGTGAACAAACACGAATTTGTCGGTAAGGAGCGGACAGGTAGTATGAGAGGAGGGGGAGTTGGAGATGGAGGAGAAGGGGATTTAGGATAGGATAGTATGAGGTACTACGATTTCTTCAATCCGCTCTTACCCTTCACAGGGGGGAGGGCTGGACACGGAACTTCGCCGGAGGGCGAGAGATGAACCTTCGCCGGAGCCCTAAGGGGGTGTTTGGTTCGGTAAATCTTTGAGATGACATTCTTTAGAATGATAAATCTTAATTTTAGGAGCTGTTTGGTTCCATAAGGATGACCCTCATATTCGAGCACCCTACTTCCCATGAATGACCATTTTACACAAGATGTGCTTCAAATCTGAGTTCACCTAAACACCCAAACTCAGATTTGATCAACAATTTTTCGACCTAGTATAAAAGGAAAAATGGGAGAGATCCGAACGTCTCAACCCGTGACCCCTCAAACGGCGACACTCACCCCGCGATCTCTCCAAGTCCCGACTTACGACCTGCGACCTGCGACCTGCGACCTGCGACTTGCGAGGAATCTCACCGAGAGTCCGCCGTTGGCTACTGGTAAGCCCTCCATCGATCTCTCTCTCTCTCTCTCTCTATTTCATGGAGTTGTAGGTTTAGGTTTTTAAAATCAAACCTCTCTATTTCGATTTCATGGAGTTGTAGGGCTAGGTTTTAAAACCAGAAGCTCTTTCATGGAGTTGTAGAGTTAGGTTTTTAAAACCAGAAGCTCTCTATTTTGATTTCATGGAGTTTATTTTGAATTCATGGAGTTGTAGGTTAGGTTTTGCTACAGCCAGCCGGCAACTCTACAAATTTGGATTTGGTATTCTTCTCCTCTCTCTCCCTCTCTATGTTTGTCTTGCATTTTGGACTTCGTTCATGAGGATCAGTTAGTCAGGTCTGCTATTAGTTTTCATGAGGATCGGTTAATCAAGTCCACTATTAGTTTGTGAATTGCAAGTTACTACAAATTTTGTGCATATTATCTATCTTATTTTTAGTTTGAGATATTTGTTGACACATTACTTGTGGCATTTGAATGCCTCATCTTTCTTACAATATGTAGCACCCCAATAAAATAATAAATAGATACATCTAACAGTATTTGATATGGTAATTGGTAGAGCATTATTGTGGATAGAAATTAGTTTAGGGTATATCATGGAATAAAAATTTTAGGTTACATTTTGATTTGGTAGATTCAAAGAATGGTTTTGCAGAGATTTTTTTTTTTTAGGTTCCTTGATCAATTTTGTCTTGAGTGGTTGTTAAGGTGAAGTAATAGAAGTTGTAGTTGTTGGTGGTAATGGACTTAGAGGGAATGCTTGTAGGAGTATAAGACAAAGGAAAATGGGTTTCTGTGTTTAAAACTTTCTACTAGAAATGAAGAGGAAGAGATTACTATTACCTATGGATTACTTGTGAAAAGCCCCTTGTGAGACCAAGTTGTTGCCTGCCAATGGAAAGTTCTCTTGATCCTGACGACCTTATTATTGTTGATTCTCATTATGCTTAAGTTTCTAAGATACATCATCTATTATATTCAGAAGCATTTCATTTGAATTCTTTTGTTTGAAAGCCTAAAATTTTTAATTCGTTCTTTCTTTCTTTTAATAGTTTTGATTTCTCCTTTTTGAATACATATAAATGCATTACTGGTTTTCTGAAGTACTTGTTTAATTCTAAATTGTAGATTTACGTAAAAAATGGATAGTGATGATGAATATGATGAGTATTATCAGAGGCGCAACGCGCAAGAAAGTAATAATATTTGCGGCTACTGCAGTTGTTATAGCAGTGGAACAGTATAAGAAACTGTTTCTATGTAAACAACCTTATTGTAATGAGACTCGATGTGGCTCCGTTGAGACACAACGAATCATTGGACATACTGACAAGACATGTCGAAACATGATAAGAATGAGTCGAAAGGCGTTCTTTAACCTATGTCAGGTGATGCGTGCCAAGGGTCTTTTGTATGATACAAATAACGTTCAAGTAGAGGAACAAGTGGTTATTTTTTTATATGCAATCGGTCACAATGTTAAGAACCGCGTCCTCTTACATTTGTTTGGGCATTCAGGTTAAACTATCAGCCAATATTTTAATCTTGTTTTGGGAGCAGTTCTCAAACTGTACCCGGTATTGTTGAAGCCTCCAAGTATCATAACACATGAGCGAATAGCAGGTGGTAACCATAGGAGCTTTTACCCTTACTTCAAGGATTGCATTGGAGCCATAGATGGATCACATATCCCTGCAATGGGTACCAATTGCTAAACATCGAACATTTCGTGATAGGAAGGGAAATATATCGCAAAATATCCTAGCAGTTTGTGATTTTGATATGAAGTTCACATATATACTTTCTGGTTGGGAAGGATCAGCATCTGATTCACGAATATTAGATGATGCCATTCACAGAGAAGGTGAGGCAAAACTACCAGTTCCTAGAGGTAAATTCTATCTTGTAGATGCAGGGTTTGCAAACCAGAAGGGGTTCTTAAGACCCTACCGTAACGTTCGATATCATTTGAAAGAGTGGAGAAATTCGAATGTTTCACCTGCCGACAAGAAAGAATTGTTCAACTTGCATCATTCAAGATTACGTAACATAATTGAACGAGCTTTCGGACTGTTGAAGTCAAGATTCAAGATTTTGAAAAGCCAACCAGAGTATCCTTTCATGACTCAAGCTAGGATTGTACAAGCTTGTGTTATGATACACAATCATATCCTTATCCAAAATAGTGTTCAAGAAGAAGAGGAATGGCTTGAACAGGAGAATGCAGTTATAGGTGAGAATACTAATGAAGAAGCAGAAGACAATGATGAAAATAGTGATGAGGATTCTGACGTTGATGATGAAGATGATAACTTTGATCAAGATCAATTCCGAGAGGAGATGGCTGATTATATGTGGAATGATTGGATGGCAGGAGATGATTCAGATGAAGAAATGCATGATTCTTCATATGAATCACAAGAAGATACAAACTGAATCCATTTATCTTTTGTACTAACTACTTAAACTAGACTTGGTTTCGTTTTAAGATTTTGTAATTTGAACTACATGAACATGGTTTGTGTGTCTTGGCTTGTAATAACTTTTTTCAGTTCGTGGTTTGACTATTAATATGCGTTCTTTGGAATATTATGCTTTTTTTGGATGGTTACAGTTATTTCCGTGCTTTTTTTTTTGGGCTGAATATTTGATATTAGGATTCATTGTAGCAAAGATGGCCGCAGTTGAGGGTACTAACTCAAAAATTGCTACATGCCCTTTTGAGATATCTCACTACTTTTTGGAGCGTCTTCTACACCAACAACAAAGGGGAAAGAATGGAGATAACGGGTTGAAAAAAGAACAATTTCAAGTAGTCTCAACTGAATTATATGATAGATTTCATATGACATATGACTGGGGACAGTGCCGCAATCACTACAGGATATGGAAAGCAAGGTTGAAGTCGCTTGTTGACTTGCAAAAAAATAGTGGAATGGGTTGGAATGACCATGAGAAGTGGTTTGATGCACCACAACACATGTGGAATGAATTCAAGGTTAATTAAATGTTTGATGCATTATTTCTAGATTGTTAGAAAGGTATACTAAGGGTAACGTTAATAGTTTACTATTCTGACAATCCAAGAGTTAATTATATATTTTTTTTTATAGAAAAAAGAGCAAAGATTTTGGAAAGAGCATAGAGTGCTTCCTATTCACCTACAACTTGTTGAATGGTTGCGTAATGAAATTGCCACCGGGGCTGGATCTTCACACCCATCCGATGCAGTCAATGAGGACCAGCCTTACAATCCAGTGCCAATTGATGAAGAAATTAGCTTGGACAATTATGATGCTATTGATGATAATGTTGGTGAAAGTGCCCATTATACTCCCAATGCAAGTAGCAGTCATTCCCGTGGTAGGCCTAGTTCAGGGGTAACAAGTAAAGAGAAGAAGAAGAAAGGAGGTGCAGAGATGGTTAGTAGTCCTTTGAAGGTGATAGCCAATGCAATTGTGGAGATGTCCAAGCAAGACCCTCGGAAGGAATTTGCAAAAAACTTATGTATTGAGATTGATGCACTTCCAGGAGTTGAGTTTGATAAAAAATTGCGTGCTAAACAATTCTTCATGCAACATAAGGAATTGGCTCCCATCTTCTTGAATGCCAATGAGGCAGATAAGCCTAAGGTGTTTGAACACTACATGAAGAATATCGAAGATGGTGGTCAAGATTGAGGAGGTGTCGCTTTATTTATTTATGATTAGTGTGTTGTTTCAAAACATGAGTAGATATTAACTAGACAATTTATGACCAACATTTGAAATGCTTATTTTGGTGATGTAATATTGACTCGATTTTTGAACTCTCTCATTTAAACTGGTCAGCTGGTGATTGGTAAGCTTCTGTAAGAAGGTATTATGAGTTTTATTGGAAAGTAACATAGTTGGATGTCTGTTTATCTAGAATATGGAAATATATGGTAAATTAGTTTTTGCCTTGGTGTGTGATCCTTCATGGGTCATCTAATTTTGAAGAGCAAAGCTGCAACAGTAAATTTAGGGGCATACTAACAATTTTTGTATGCGGGGTTTTGTTGTTGGTCTTATGCTGAGTATTTCTTTCTTAGACTTGGCACATAATGCTTTGAATTCCATTGGCTTCTTGAAAGGAAATCTTTGGTAGGATAAACTTTCAGGGTGTTAATAATTAAATGGTTCACAGATGGGGCATTACTTTAGGTTATGTGGATATGGCACATAATGCTTTGAATTCCATTGGCCTCTTTCTTTTTTATGGTGGATATGGCAGAATTCCTTTCTTAACTGTTAGATTCAGATCAAGCATTTTTTTTTATGGTGGATATGGTTAATTAATATCTATGGATTAGGGCCATTAAATGAAACTTTTTCCAGGGATATTTTCTTGGCAACCCTGTAACAGATCCAGTTCTTGATATGCTCAGCCAATCGATGGGTCTTATATCAGTTGAACTTTATGGAGGGCTGTTTGCTCAGTTGTATATCTATCATTGATGTGCAGTTCATGTTTCAAGTAATGGTACTTGGCTGGTTTTTAGAGGTCAGCAATATGCATGCCTTCTCTTCCTTCTTGTTTTTGTTTTATTTGCACTTGCATCATCTTCTTGGCGTTTCACTTGTATTATCTATTCTTCTTCTTCTTATTCTTGTGTTCACCTTTTTGTCATTTGTATAAAGGGAGAATTTGCACCCAAAACTTGTAGGAACTGTGCTTGCATGCTCTATACTTCTGTGGGGAAATAGGTGACTAACTATGTAATATATACTTTTTTTGTTATATTCCTTTAATGTGATTGACCCCTGCTAATGGATCTTTCCTGAGGTTTCATGACCTGCATTATTTTCAAGTTAGTTCCTATTTCCTGGATACCAAATGTGATACAAATGCAATGGAAAGAGAATTTTTGTGATGTAAAGAAGTGGAAATGCTAATCTTGTATATAGAACTCCTTTTTAGAATCTGATGTAACCTAATCGAAAGCAATTTCATAACACGTAAGAAGCTGACTCCAATGGAAAGCAATTTTTGTGATGAATTTTTGCATCTTGATCTGTTGATTCTCCAACATTCTCTATTTTGAAAATATCCAGATTCATTTTGAAAATTTTGTACTCTTTAATATTGGGGAGGGGCCTTTTGGTTGAGCATGTGACTCTGTGAATTGTGATAAATGGCCGCTGCAGACATACACTTGTATTATCTCATTATTTTTCCTGCCCTTTTTTCCAAGCCTATGATTCATATTCTGTTTGGGTTATTATGTTTAGATTTGATTGCCTGCCTTCTATATTCCTCTTGTTGATAAATCCATGTTAATATGCTGTGGTAACTTTTCTTTTGCTTGGATGGCTTTTTTAGTGAAGATTGTACTTTCTGTTTCTTAGTTTTATGTTTAATATTCTCTTTTTTCATATTTATCTAACACTAACATTATAATCTAAGTTCACTTGTTACTCAAAATGGGTTTGGGACTACCATTTATGGAGACTACCATTTATGTTACTCAAAACTGCCAAATACCATTTTTGCACTTGCCCAGTGCTATGAAGATCTAAGTTCAATTGATTGCAGACTTTGCTTCTCAGAAATTCGATCCATTCTCCCTAAATGTTACCCTAAGACAGGAAGAAGGATTTTTCTGGATGGGTGTTTTGGTCGTTATGAGAATTCTTCATTCTTCAATGAAGCCGTAGATTTGGAGGACTCAAAAGTATGTGCTTACAGTAAGAACAGTTCCCTGCCTGATTCATTTAGACAAATTGTCATAGAGGTTGTGGGGAATGTGAGCACTGAAGCTATTAAGAGTCAGAGATTTGCGGTTGAATCGGTTTCAAACTCTAATTTATCAGTATATGCTCTTGCCCAATGTTGGGAGAACTTGGATAGCCAGAAATGTAAGACTTGCCTCCAAGTTGCTGCTTCTTCTGTCATTTCCTGTTCTCCAGCTGTTGAAGGCCGGTCTCTTAATGCTGGTTGTTATCTGAGGTATTCAACTCAGATGTTTTGGAACCCAATTTCGACCACTTCAGATTCATCAGGTATACTTGGAGCCTTGACTTTCTGAAAGCTTAATCTACATAAGTTAGATATATCCATAAAAGACGAGATCATGATCTTCGTTTTTGTTGTATCAAATCTGTTATTTATAATCTATGTTACCTTACTGGAATTGGTTTGAATTGTTTCTATTTGGTTCCAAATGACAATTGAAAGATAAAATAAGGGATGACTGTTGGAGGAAAGAACGGCCAATTGTAATCTATCTGCATCTTTTACATACACTGAACTTTCGAACAATTCCAGCTTTATTCAGAAATAGAAGAGAGATACAAAATACTGAAGAAGCAACACAAGAATATGATGCTAAAGGGGTTATTTTCTGTCAAAACTGAAACATTTTTCTTCAAGGATGTGATTCTTATTAGTCCGATTGTTGGTGAAAATGAATTACATTATCTAGAAGTAGATTAGAATCACATAAATCTAAAAAGGAGTTGTGTCCCATTTCTCCTTTTTTTCGCTTACATCTATATTTAGCTCTTCTAAAGGGGGAAAAAAAAATCTATGTTTTGCTCAAACTATAGTTTTGTTTGTTCTAAGTTTAATGAAGCTTGTTTCCAGGGAATCATAGGACCTTATTGATTATCATTGGTTCCACTAGTGGATGTTTGCTACTCTTAAGTGGGATTGGGATTTGGAAAGCCAAGACATACTTGCGCAAGTCAGGTTCCAAGTCTCTTAGAGGTAAGCAGCGCAGAAATAGATTGATCAGAACTAAGGAACCAATCTTTTTACATGGAAGGAATTTTGATCTATTGAATTCTTTGCAGATGTTTATGGATCAGGACTCTCTGCTGCCATTTCTCAGTCCAAGCTGAATTTCAGATACCAAGAATTGAGAAAGGCTACAAAGAGTTTTGACCCTTCCAACAAGCTTGGGCAGGGGAGCTATGGAACTGTTTACAAGGTAGAACAGACTATGAAAAAATTTAATCTGTCTTCAGGTTTTATAAATCCCTTCTTTTCCTGAGTTTTAATATGTTGTAGGGTGTTCTTCCTGATGGAAGAGAAGTTGCTGTAAAGAGGTTGTTTCTAAATACAAGACACTGGGTTGATCAGTTTTTAAATGAAGTGGATCTGATCAACTGCCTCCGCCACAAAAATCTAGTGAAATTGCTCGGTTGCAGTGCGGATGTCCCCGAAAGCCTGCTCGTTTATGAGTACTACTTCAACAAGAGCCTGGATCAGTTTATATTTGGTATGTTTAGCGAACCAATCTTTTCTTGTCCTTTGGATAATTTTCTGGATGTTACTTGCATTCATGGAGGTATTTCATCATACCCCTGATGTGTTCACAAAGTGAATGAAAGAAAGCTTTCACAAAGAATTAAAGAATTCAAAGCATGTGGATAAGTGAAACCCGTGGAACATAAGCATGTTCATATATATAAATAAGAGATCAGTTACTGTTGATTTTTTATGATTTAGATTTTATCTACACTGGTTCTTTCTTAATCTGGTTCCAATGGCACAGACCCTAATCGAGCAAAAGTTTTGGACTGGGAGAAGAGATTGGATATCATTCAAGGAGTGGCAGAAGGCCTCTGTTATCTCCATGAGGAGTCTGAAATCCGAATCATCCATAGAGATATCAAAGCAAGTAATATTCTCCTTGATGATAAATTGAAGGCCAAGATAACAGATTTTGGCATTGCGAGATCTTTTGCAGAGGATCAAACCCATCTTAGCACCGGAGTAGCAGGAACTCTGTAAGATATCAACATCTTGGTCAATCAGTCTTCTTTACTTTGAGTTTGAATGCGCTGTTTTTCGAAAACGTACATGTGTGCTCCTGAACTTGAATCAAATCGTCTTCAGATTTCAATTTTCACAAACAAAATCCTAATCTAATTTGGTGTATAGTGTTCAATTCTTCAGTTTACTTTTGTGGTCATTTTAAATTGAAAGAAGAAAGTGATTGCAGGGGATATATGGCTCCTGAATATGTTGTACATGGCCACCTGACTGAGAAGGAAGGCCGACGTATACAGCTTTGGAGTTTTGATTCTTGAAATAGTGACTGGACAAAGGTGCAGCAGTGGGGTGGGATCACAGGCAGGGAAATCATTCTTAGCAAGGGTATGTAATTATTTCATTGCTATATTACTTAACTTCATTATGGGATTTTTCTTTTTGTGGGTAATTTTGGAAGTTGCATAACCTAAGCTAATTCTCTTTATGGTAAAAGGATCACCCAAGTTTTCAGGTCCTAGGCTGCATCTTCATATGGAGCCTGGCCAGGCCAGAAAGCATCATTAATCTACTTTGTTTTTGGGGGTAGGGGGGAAGATAATATGATCGGTACAAGACATATTAGATGCTTCTTTGAAAATTGGAATTTTGGACATGAATATTAAATGAAAATTGTGTGTTGCTTGTCCCTTTATTTTTTTAATTAAAATGATGCCTATATATGTCATACTAGAGTTATACACTATACAGATTTAATGGCTTACTCATATGACTGTTATGTTTTCCCTTTTCCTTTTTGAATTTTTCTTCAAGGAAATTCACCATCGAGTATGACCAACAGCAATGTGAATGAATTTTAGAAATCAAATATGCAATGGAGTACTCATAAAATCCGGTTCATATTAAACTATGCAATCCTATGAAAAAGCCCCTCCTCACCAGTTACTGAACCCAAGCTTGCATATGTTTTGCGCTTAAATTCTCTCTATTATGTCCTTTGTTTTCAGATATGGAGCCATTACAAGGATAACACACTTGACAAAATTGTTGCAAATAGCACCAAAAATGAAAGGTGAAACTCAATAGTCCCTTTTCCAGGCTCATACTCCCTTATTTTCTGCATTATTTACGCATATATGCGATTTGATACCCTTGAATCTGTTTGAAATGTAGAATGGTTGGTGTACAGCATCCTTCTTTACGGTTACATGGAGAAACTTTGAGATCAGCGGAGAGATTATTCTTCCTAGTTATTAACGAGGCCAAAGAAGTGGACATTTGAGAGCTGAACCAATTCCCACCCAAAATATGAGGCCAACTAAAGAGGTGTTACAAAAGTTTCCCAGTGCCTATAGATGGGAGATAAAAAAAATAATTTGCCTCAAGCCTTCATTTTAGTTACTACTTTGTAGTCACTTCTGTTCAAACACTGATTGTTTTGCTAATCAATTTCATCAAACTGAAATTTGCCTTATTTCACTGGATTGGCTGCTTCCACCTATTCAATCTGGTTTTATGCAGATCGAATCCCCGAGCTAACCTGAAACGAGGGGATACCTCCTCTGTTTTACCGTTTGAACGTGCCTGTCTAGGCATGGATTCTGGTGCAATCAAGGCCATCATGGACTGTGCTTGCCTCTGAACAGGCCTATTATGGTTTGACCATCTAATTCACTAGTCCATGACACTGGTTTGCTCTCTGATGTTTCAGGCTGAGTATCATTGAATTCTTAAAGTGGGAATTTTGATTATGTTGGACTTCTAGTTCTGTTCTTGTCTAGTTTGTAACTCACATTTATGGTAAGGAATTGAGTACTTGATGCCATAATGTAGGGTGGCATTTGCAGTGAAGCAATAGAGGCTTACAACCAGAGTAAGACTTAAAAGAGGTCATGGCTCTGCTTTTATTAAAGATTCTCTCTTAAGATGGTCATGCCTGTCTTAACCAGCCAAGTGATTTGATGCAGCTTATACTACACTAGTACTGAGAAATTGTCTCATTCAGAACTTTATTATAGTATGTCTCTAATGATAAGGTTGAACGATCTGCCAGATTGGTGGATGGGGTAGAAATGAGATACCCCAGCTTAATGCTGGCCCATGCAGCCATGCTTGGTAGTGGGTCTATTTTGTGCCATATGGCGATTGTGTACAGGTATGCCTTTTTAGGGTTCAACAAGTGGCAAAAAGGAGTTTTGAGTAATTTTTTTGGGGGAAAAGAGCCCTCACTTGTCATGCAGCCCCTATGCCAGCGTGGGAGCCAATAAGGGGCCATGCATTAGGTGTCTATTGGGATGGGTTTTTGGGTTTCATATGGGTGGGGGTTTCATTTTTCCACCCTTTGTGTCTTGGATCACAGCCGTGAGATAAGGGGGTTCATTTCTCTAATTTTTTATTAACTAGAAAAATACTACTCCAGGAGATATGCACACAAAAAACTCTGGTTCACACATAATTACAATTTTATCCCTATACATGTAATGGATTCAGAACCGATGTAAAACATATATAAGTTCAATAAAGTGTTTGCGAGCTGTAGAATACAAGACAAAACCCAAACACCATGGGTCTATGCTTTGTTTGTCCAATGGTTCGAATGTCCAAACAACCCTCCACTAACCCAAAGGCCCCAAACCCAAAATTTATGGTGGGCCCAATCAAGGAGGAATCTCTGGTTGATAGGTCAGGTGGTAAGTTGTATAGTGCTGAAATTTGGTGGACACGTGACCCTACAATCACCTATTGGCATGTTAAGTTTTAACCTAAAAGTTTGCCACATGGTATAATGAAGCATTTAAAAATTGATGATTATCAATAGTGTGATTGATGAAGAGATTCATGACGTACATGGAAATGTTAGTCAACACAAGGGAGGGTAAATGATTAAATTTGCATATAAATTTTGACATATGGTGAATTCATGTCATTTCCTAAGGGGGGTGTTTGGTTCGGTAAATCTTTGGGATGACCTTCTTTAGAATGATAAAATTTGCATATAAATTTTGACGTATATGGTGTTTAATTGAATACTAAGGCTATGTTTGGTTGCAAGAGAAATTTAAAGGGAAGGAAAGTCAAATTTTCAAACTTAAGAAGAAAACTTTTTTCCTCCTGAATACATAATTTGTGCTATACTACAAATTATGCTTCAATGCAAAATTGTGGGGTGATCTTTTTTTTTTTATGGAAAAACCATATATTTTTTTAAGATAAATCACTTTTAAATTATTTAAAAATATAAATTTTAGAAATAAATAAAAAATAATAAAAAAGGTTATAGTTTTTCACTTCGCCACTCTTATGTTTAACTAAACAATTTAATAGGAAGAATCACTACACATGATTAGGGTAACCAAACAGTTTTACAGTAAGAATCACTATACAGATTTAGAGTAACCAAACAGTTTTACAGGCAAGAAACATGTACCAGACTCAGGGCAACCAAACGATTTTTCAACAAGAAACACGATTCAAAAGAATGTTGATCAAAAGATTGACATCCATATTTACCGAACCAAACACCCCCTAAAGCACTTCTTTCATCAAAACCCAGTGGTGGTTTGGAAAAAATCATTGAGTTATGTTGAAGATGAAGATATATGAAAACATTGGTTTTTGACTTTTTAATTTATTAAGATCAAGCAACTAAGTACCAACAATACTCATATAAAAAACAGAAAGGCCACTAATACGGGCAAAAAAAAAACCGCCCTTTCCTTCCTCTTGCACAGAATTCTCTACCTCATTACAGAACCTACCCCTTTCCTCCTCAACTTTGTCTCCTCTCCCCCCTCCAACACCGACACAGCAACCCCATCCAAGCCATTCTTCCCAACTCTCTTTCCCCCAGAATCTTCACCCCCTTTGTGCAGCTGCCCAAGTTAGCAAAAAAATAATTTAATGGAGCTCAGGCCAACTGACGGACAATAATGCTGAGGGAAATGGAGAGTTTAGGAGTGTAGGAGAAAGGAGGGTTTTGAAATCAGGGACACGTCTTCACCTTTTACATACACCTTCAAACCGAGTTACATTCTATTGATTGATAGTATATGAGAAATTACTACACCCATAGTTGAATCCAGTCCCAATTGATACTTATCGAATCTGGATTGGTATCGATTGATCCCAAGTTTTATAACCTTGATCGTGAGTCTTTTAACATTCTATGGTGATCTATTTCACATTCTATGTCTATGAGCATAGTCCATGCCGTCTGATCCTCCGGTCCTGATTTTCAGATATGCCTTGATTTGCTCTATTAATCTGCTAGTCGAAGGCTTGAGGTGGAACACTTGAAAAAATTGTTTATACGGACTTTGGTGATAATTTATCTTCTGGTGGTATAAATCTAGGGAACAGTGGTTGCTATTTAAATCACCTTATTTTCTGCCTTAAAAGGACTTCATCACCTCAACTTATCTTATAATGCATTTGATGATTGGATCCAAAATGAAGGTATATATTTATTATATACTCATTCATGATCACTCTTTTCGCCTTCCAAAAAATTTAGTATTTCTTCCTTTTCTTTCTCTTCTAAAGCCATGGCTTGACCTGATGATGTATGGATGGATGGATTGTTATCTTTAGTTTCTTTTTTTTTTTCTTTCCATCTAGCATCACAGTTATGTTGCTGTATCCCTTCATTTATGCCTTTCTTTTCTTATCATGGAGTAAGCCAGGTTGGAGTGCCATGCCACTGTTACCACCAAATCTCCAGCCCAATCACTCGAGAGGCCTGGCTCGGTTAGGATCAGAGTTCAGTCCTTGCCCTTGCCAGTATTCTTTTTCTATTTCTTGCAATTAACTCCTTGATTGTGTAGTTAAGTTAAGCTGTTGTTATTGTTGTCCATGCTAGTCTTGTTACATTTCTCATTATTAGCATTAAAAATGAACCGGATAGGAGCAAATGAGACCATTGTTGTTTCAGATAATGTTAGATGGGTTGGCTTTATTTTTTTTGGAAACCCTTTTCTCCATTATCTACTAATCTCTACTTCGATTTGAGTTGAAACAAAGAAACAACTCGGACAAATGAAGAAGCATTTGGACGAGAAACAAGTCGAGAGAGAACCTAACGGAGGTGAGGATTTCAATCTTTCTTTGAGTCCAAACTTGTTTTTCTTTTATAGAATTAACTTAAAATTGTGTTTTCTTTAGCACTTCTATTGAGATTTATGAGATTTGATTATGTTTCGGGGGTTGAATTTTGCTTTGTTTGCAACATGGTGAAATAACCTAAGAGGGGGGTGAATAGGTTATCCTAATGGAAATTTAAATCTTTTCGAAATAATATCCAAATTGCGATTGTGAATAAAATATGCGGAATAAAATAAAGTTCACAACCACACAAGACCAAGATTTATTGTGGTTTGACTCAACCTGAGTCTAGTCCACTCCCTGCAAGATCCTTTTGTAAGATATTCCACTAGATTTTTCTTTCAATACAGTAGGTAGGGAAGAAACCTTTACACTCTTTTTATAGATAAGGGAATCCTTAGAAATCCCTTTTACAGGTAGAGAGGCACCTATTACAATCTCCTTCAAGGTGGAGAGACACCTTACTCTTTTAAGGATAAGAGGATCCGTACAAAAATCCTAAGTACAGTATAAGAATTAATGTAAAACAATAAGCAAATAGTGGAATAAGAGGGTTACCTCTGGTGTGGTGCAATGATGAATATGAAATGAAATGATGCACGTTATAAGTCTTCTATGTAGCTTTGACTTGCACAGTGAGATTATGGAAGACTTTGATGGAGACTTGAGCTTTTCTTTTTGAAAATGGTGATGACCAAAATTGCTCAAGTAAATAGAATGCTTTTGACTTTGAATGCTCACAATAATGCTCTTAATGCTCAGACTTAATTATTAATTAATTAAGAACATCTTAGGTTATAGGTGAGATTAAGAAAACATTTTAGGCAGCAAATCAGGCTCTAAGCGATCGACCACCATCGGTAGCCAATCAACCGGCAAGAGCCAAACATTTTAGGCAGCAAATCTGGAAATTTGTATAATAAAATGGGATGGGCGGATATTAAATCCCAATTTGAGAATGCTATTAAATGTCAAGTTGGAAGAGAACAATTACACAACAAGATGAACAAGTTAAAGGTTGTGAACCAACAATCCATTATGTAGGCAAACCCATTATGTCGAAATACAAGAAGCATGGACTATACTACTGGCCAGATTTGAGCATGATATTTGGGGATGCCTATGCAATAGGGGTTGACGACACTGAAGATTTGGATGAAACTCTGATAATGCTGTTGATGTTTTCGAGTAGGATACCCTAACTTGACCACCACAAAGCGAAATCTTGATAAGACTCACCCANAATATACTAGACTATCCTAGGGTCTTCATCTGGACTTGAATCTTCATCATCACTTGATTCTTGTAGTCTTCATCTTCCCTTGATTCTTGAACCTTTCACTCTTGATCTTCGTGTCTTGACTTGATACTTCAAATATGTATATCTTGAGCTGTCCTCTTGTACTAACCCCCACTTAGCACACATAGTTAAGGTTATGGTTTGTTTGTTATTACCAAAACATTTATAGGAGTTTGGGCATATTCCCAACACATGGTCGAAGCTTGTTGATGATATGTTGTTGTTATGGTCTCCATATAGTCATATGCTCCTATATGGTGGTTCTGTTTCATTTATGAGTCTCAGGGTTTCGCTTCCTATGGTTTCAGATTATGATAGGATTATGGGTGGATTGAGGAGGTGGGGGTGGGTGTTTTGGAGCAGTAATGCTCCCAAGGTTTAAATTTATAGATATTCACTTTTGTTTATTTTCACTAACTTTATTATTCCAATGCCAACTTAAGCTTCCTTTAATTTTTCTACAGATCTTCCAAATAATCAATGCCTAAAATATTTGAACGCAAAGTTTTTCCGATAACTTGAAGCTTCTGCAATTCCAATCCAATTTTAAGGTTTATAATTCATATCCTCAGGCTCAAATCCCTTCAGCTTTTGATCTTCACAATAGAGCTACATGCTTTTGCTTTTCTCCTCTTTCTAAGGTAGACCCTATTTTCTTGCTCAATAATATGTATATGAGTTTCTACTTTTTAATTATTTTCAGTTGTTGAAGGTACAAATGGGGGGGTGTTCTTGGTCTGACCACCTTCTATGCTCATGTAATGGATCATATTATTTCATTTCTGCCATTGTCAGCCATAATGGAAGCTTGTCCAATTTACTTTTTACTTTTCAAATAATTCTCAGATTTCCCCTCTTTTTGTCTCTGATACTGTTAATTGGGCTATGTTGTTTATGCAAAAACAGACATTACTACAGGTTCTAAGAGAACCACAACCTTCATTATTGAGAAGGGAATGCCAGGGTATCTACTCTTGGCATATTAGTGCATGATAAGAATTCGAGAACTAAGAACTAGGTATTATTTACTTGTTATCTGGGCCAAAAGAAGTAAGCTTAATGATTTTTCACTAGTTTATATTCTTACTACCATCTAATTTCTGTTGCCTGTGCTTTTATTTTCTAGTTCTGCAAGAGAGACATTTTCTAAGGGCTAAATTAAAACTTCAAACACTATATCATAGAGCATACAGAAGATTTCGAAGTAAAGCAAGGGGCAGAAGTCGATTGATCGATCATAAACCCTTATCTCATCTATTTAGGGTCAGTTGATCACTGCCTTTCATGAAGCTAAATTCAATGTTCAAAGAGACAAAATCTAGTCATCTCAACTAAGCCCCATTTCAACCACTAGGGATTGGATACATAGACCCTTCTTTTTTTCTTTCTTTCTTGGTTCATTCTACTCTGTTTAGGCTCATCTGCTGTTTTAACTCAAAAGCAGCCATTTCTTTTCTCACCCTGTTAATCCAAGGCTGCGTTTGGTGACGTTCCAAAAGAACGTTTCTAGAGTTTTTTCATTCTACTGGAATGAAAAAAGGGAATAAAGTGTTTGGTGCGTTTGTGGTGAGAAACGGTTTTTTTGGAACCAAAAAAAAAAAAAAAAAAAAAAACGTAGAAAGAAGACGAAGAAAATCCTGTTTCGCTTCCAATTTCTTTCCAAAAAAAAAAAAAAGGGAACAATATGGGGCATTTTAATAAAATCGTTCCCGACAATTTCCGACATACCCTATATGTCTTTCACAAGAGCCCTAACGTTCGCTGCACTTCCTCCCCCATTTTGAAGCTTTCTGGATGCCAATTGGCCCTCGCATTGTCTCCCCCATTTTTGCCAAACGACCATCTGCGCTCATCTCTCTGTCGTTCCACCATCGCCGTTGCAAGCTCTCTCTCTCTCTCGTTCACGCCGCTGCAAAGCCTTCTTCCTTACAAGCTCTCTCTCCATCTGCCGTCGTTAGGGTCTGCAACTGTCCACAAGGCCGCTGCAAAGCCCTTCTCTAAGGGACTTGAGTTTCTTACCCATTTGGCTGATCCTTCTCACAGTCCTCCACCTGCCCAGGTAGATCCTTACAACACTTTCCCCCTTCCCCCTGCTTTCATATATGTGTGTTTCTCTTGAACTTCTAGGTCTTCTGTTTGATGGGTTTATCAGCTGGGCCTTGTTACCTTTTTATTCCTTTTAGTGGAGAATTTTCTATCTTTGATTTTGTTCAATGAGTGCATTTGGGTTCCCTGCTTTTACTATTTACTTTCTCCAATTTGTTGATGAAGTTGCAAGCATCCATCTAATTAATTTATGGGTTTTGTTTATCCAGCTGACGATTTCACTTCCTTGGTTTTCTTAATCCTTTTATTAACTTATTTTTTATATCCTTTCAAATCTTTCCTTTTTTTTGGGGTTTTCTCATTTTTAAGAAATATGTTAGAAGTAATTTCTTTTAGTAGTAGTTATTTTGTTTGCTACTTTATGATTTATGGGTATATGGAATTCATGATTTCCTTTCACCTCACATGTTTATTCAAGTTCTTATTTCATTTAATTTTTTTTTTGGTTTGTTTTATTCGATTTCAGCGGATGCTGTTCTGATATTTCTTATTTATTAATCTTTTTAATATTTTGGTCTTATTTTTCTTTTACTCTTTAGTCATTTTGGTAGGTGGCTTCCATTGAGATAGGGTTCTCATCCTGCATTTGATCCAATGTGATGAGAAAAATGTTGAGTTTTAAATTATACTTCCCATTAAATTTTGTCATTTGTTGAAGAATGATGGATGGGTTTGCTTCATACATGATATTTCTTTTACTCAATAATGTAATTCAATCATTATAATTGAAGTAGTTTTTTTGTTGAATAATGATCTTGCTTCGAAGTAAGTTGAAACTTGCAAATGAAAATTTTAAAATTTACCATCAAACCTGGGGAAAACCAATTTTATTTTTTAATGCTGGTAAAATTTAGTTGCCAAACCTCTGTAATGCTTATGTTGTAAAATTTAGTTTCTCATTCATGGGAAGAAGAAAATCGATAAGAATTTTTCACAGTAAATCTTGTTTTAATAGATGATAATATTTTTGGACCTGAATTCTCTCATCCACAATGAGTGATATTTAATTCAGGACAACCACCCATTCAGTCGCTAAGATCATTAACTTGGCTGGTTGCCTTCCAGGTTTGTATAGCCCCATTACTGGCTTTACCAGAAGGTATGACTCTTTTGGCCATATAAAGAGCAAGTCTTTGAGTAGTTTTGCAGCTTTAACTGACCTCAAGCTGAACCAGTCCATGATGAATGCTTCTGATATAGTGTCCATTCAAATGTCTCACCTTCAAAGACCCATTTAATTGTGAAATCTTCCCTCTTTGGCCTATGCAATGTTTAACATGTTATTGTTGTAGAGCTGAAAACTGTTTAACATGTTATTGTTGTAGAGCATAATCTTTTTTGCATTGCAGGTCCCAAAATAGGAACAACTTATTGTGGATGCTTTTAAATTAGTGATGCAAGTTATGGTAGAGGTCAAGTTAAAAATTTCTGTTTTCTTTGGCTTCATCATAAAATCAAATTCATGTTGCTGCTCTGGAATTCCAAAATGCATAATTCTCTTGAGACTAATGTTTTCATTAAAATGCAATGAAAGAAGCCATAAAAAATGGTCACAAATCTGGAAATTCGTTTAATAAAATGGGATGGGCGGATATAAATCCCAATTTGAAAATGCTATTAAACGTCAAGTTGGAAGAGAACAATTACACAACAAGATGAACAAGTTAAAGGTTGTGAACCAACAATCCAAGAAACTCCTTGACACAATTGGATTTAGGTGGAACTCAGTGACAAAATCAGTCACAGTTGATGATGAGTTCGTATGGGATAGGGCAATACAGGTACTAATAAAATTAAGAAACTAGAATTATTTCAAAATTATAGTGTATAAGCAGTACATTTGACATATGTGATGACTACTTACGCAGGCAAACCCATTATGTCGAAATACAAGAAGCATGGACTATACTACTGGCCAGATTTGAGCATGATATTTGGGGATGCCTATGCAAGAGGAAACTTAGGGGTTGATGACACTGAAGATTTGGATAAAACTCAATCTGATAATGCTGTTGATATTGAGCATGTTAATGAAACCTCTACTACCCCGATGCATTTAGGTATGGACGACCTTTTCGAGTAGGATACCCTAACTTGACCACCACAAAGCGAAATCTTGATAAGACATCCATGGCACGAATAAAAAGGAGCCCCACTAAGAACCACTCCCACATCCAGGACTTGTATGTGAAGTATTTATCTATCAAAATTGAGAAAACATTCAGTACTTCTGTTACATTTCTTGTTCGTGGTGGAGAAGGTGCATCTTGTCCTCGAGATTTCAGTATGAGTGCATGTGAGGCTATATTATCCTCTATACCAAATTTGTCAAAGGAGACATACTTGAAGATTGCCAGTCGTATTTGTGCTGATTCAAGTTGGAGAGAGTTTTTTGTCTTAGTAGACCCTGTTCGAAGGATTCGAATTTTAGATGCATTGGATTAATTTGAGGGGATGATGATTTTGTTTGATGCTACTCAGACTACTTATGATGGTTATGTTTTTTTTTTTTAGATTGATGTGTGCATTGTTGAATATGGATTTTGGTTAAAATTTGTTGTCAGATTGTTATGTTATACAATAATTTGTTTGATTTTGATAAGTAGTTGTCAATTTGTTGTAGTTATGTCTACATATGAATTAGGTGACACTTCAAGTGATGAAGAAGATTTGATCATTTACAATGGATTGGAATTGATGAAAGAGTCCATATATATTAGGGAACCATGTAGGGATAGTATATTTCAGGGGATTGTCATGATGCATGAGATCTTGAATGGACATGCCAACCATAGTTTTTAAGGCGGTAAGGCGACGGAGGCGTTTGAGGGTCCTTCGGAGCGCCTTAGCGATAAGGCGGACATAAAGCGTCGCCTTATTGACTAAAGCGTTCCTGTGTAATTTTTTTTTATAAAATCAATCTATTTGGCTCAAATCCTAGTTGAATCCTATTACTCATATGTTAAATAAATATTAAAAGTTCATATTCATACCAATGTAAGATATTCATCAAGAAAAAAATCAATAAAGTGAATAAACTAAGTTCATCAATCATCAATCATCATAACATATTAACATATAATATAAATACATAATTATAAAACCAAATTATAAATATAAAGAAAAGAAGACATAAAAATACAAGTATTTATTATACTTATCTCTACGATGCCAAAATGAGTGCCTAAGCCTTAAGGTCATCCACTATTTTTTTACTCCTGTCAAAGAAGAATGAAGTTCACCGCTGCCGGAGCAAAATGGTTGCCTGGATCAATGGTTCTTCCTTGTTCTTTGATTCCTTCTCAAAGCCCTTTCTTAAAACCCTTGACAAAATCCAAACCTTATTTGTGAATCGTGTTTTTGTTTTGTTTGTTTTGGTTATTTTTTATGGAGTAAAGCTGATCCCATACATCTCAAGTGTTAACAAAACCATACACCTACCAGTAAAAAATCTATATTTGGAATCTCCATCAAGTAATTTTAAAAATGTGTTAAAAAAAAAAAAAACAAAAAAACAAAAAAAAAAAAAACAAAAAAAAAAAAAAAAAAAAACCCTTAAGGAGCCACTTCACGTAAGGCGGAGCACTGCCTTACCATCTCTAGACCGCATCAGCGCCAAGGCGCTGGTAAGGCGACGCCTTAGCAGCGCCTTAAAAACTATGATGCCAACAGATGTTATGAACAATTTAGTATGGAGCGTTATGTCTTCCTAAATCTATGTGATTATGTTAGACACAAGGGCTGGTTGAAAGACACGACTAACATCCGAGTGGATAAACAGGTTGGAATGTTCCTATATATTGCTGCAAAGGGTGCAAGTAATAGGGATATTCAAAATGAGTTTGACCACTCAGGAGAAACAATTAGCCGAACATTCAAGTTTATTTTGACTACAATGCGACGTTGGCAAAGGAGAAAATTAGACCACTAGATGTCAATAGGATATCGGAGGAGATTGTGATGAAACCCAAATATTACCCTTACTTTAAAGTAAATTTTGAAATCTGTTATATGCTTCTAGTTAAATATATGAATTGTAATCTATTTATTTGTAGTGACTATTTAATTATCAATATATGTCATAGAATTGTATTGGCGCCGTAGATGGTACTCACATCCATGCGATAGTTCTGAGAGAGGATCAAACCCGATATAGGAATCGGAAGGGGATCACAACTCAGAATGTGATGTGTATATGTTTATTTGACATGCGATTCATATATGTATATGCAGGATGGGAAGGTAATGCGAATGATTGTCGAATTCTTGAGCAGGCAAGGAGTGATCCTGGTTTGAGTTTTCCACATTCACCTCCAGGTATTAACATTATTTTGTTTAATGTGACATAGTATATTAGATAATTATAATTTATATTTAATAATATATATAATTTCTCACTTGTAGGAAAGTATTATGTTGTCGACTCTGGGTGTTCTAGCCAAACTGGGTATTTGACACTATTTGGGGTGAGAGATACCATCTACCAGACTACAAAGAGCCCAGAAGAGCCTCAAGAACAACAAAAAATTGTTCAGTTACATACATTCATCACTTCAGAATGTCATTGAGCGTACATTTGGGGTTTTGAAGAACAGTAAAGCAAATGCATTCGTTCCCAGTGAAAGATCAGGTATCAATATTAATTGCATGTTGTGGCTTCACAACTTTATTAGAGACGAACATATTGCTAATAAGTCATTCTTGAAACATTGTGAAGATGAAGTTCCAACAGATGAATTGAATCCCCCACATCAAAATTATGATCTTTCCACAACACAAACAAGTTAAAGAAATAGGACAAAAGAGATGAATGCCACTAGGATAAGAATTGCAATTGTAATGGTTAGACAGCAAGAGATGCCTGAACTAGTTGAGAATTGAAATGGATAATTGTTTGGACAAAGTTGTTATTAAGTTGGTCAAGTGTAATTTACATTTCTTAAGTGGTGCTTTTTATATTATTTTTTTTCTTATGTGGTACATTTAAGGTTACTGTTTCATGTATGTGGTACATTTTATATTATACTATGAATGTCGTGTATTTATTAAGATTATCTCTGGGATAAGGTATAACTTATTTGATATTTAAATAATATATATAGATGGCTTCTTCTATGCCTTCACCCTTAATAGCAAACTGTGAAATATGCGGAAAGAGTTGTACTAAATATACAACCAAGTCTGAGAAAAATATTAGAAGATAATTTTTCAAGTGTCAAGATTCTTGTAACTTTTTCATATGGGTGGACCAACTGCATCTATGTAGATGTGGTAAAGGTCAATGCAAAGTATGAGTTACGACGAAAGGTCAAAATAAAGACAACATTTTTTACGTTGCCTAAACTCAACTGGGTAATGTTAATTCAACGATTGACCTGTACTTATAGTAAATTTTAGATTTTTTTACTTTGATATTAAATTTCAGTTACTTTAATCATATTTATTTGTCACTATAGGTTGATAACCATGGATATGGTATGTTTGTATGGTTGAGAGATGAAACACTTATCTCTACCATACAACAGATATTAGGTACGATTAAAGGGTATCCGAAAGAATATTTGGAAGGGACAAAGAATATTTGGAAGGGACAATTAAAGGGTTAGAGGACCAAACATATAAGTTGAAAGACGTCCTCAATGCATTCAAGTGTTTGGACTTGAATAAACAGTAAAAAGAATGATTAACTTGAACAAGGCATAGTTATTTTTGTACTTTTTATATTTTGAAACAACTTTTTTGTATTTGGTATCCACACTTTAATATTGTCCCAAAAGATTATCAATACATTCAAGTATTTTAATTGTGTTATTTCTGTAATTATTGATTTTTGTCCAAAAAAACGTTTCTGAAACGTGTTTTACCAAACGCCACAACCACTGTTTTTCTGTTCTGAAACCGTTCCAGAAACAGATTCACCAAACACCATTTTTTGGTTTAAAAATGGCATTTTGACAAATGGAAATTTTCGTTTTTGACACAAAACGTTACCAAACGCAGCCCAAGTCATTTTCCCCTTCCCTCTTGCCTTTTTAATCTGTCAAATTAGGACGATATCACTTTCTCAATGGTGCATTTGTTGGAGCTTGTTGCCACGTGGAAAAATCGTCTTTATTGGATATGTGCATTTCTTATTATATACGTCCTTGTCTTACCAGTCATCCATCTCAACATCCTCATCTTTGGTAGTCATTTTATGTACATGATGTTCTTTCTATTAGTATACATTCAATTCTATAAGGCATCATTATTGTCTATGATATCCAAAATTTAGTTTCTTTGTAATACATTGATCACACACTGAAGAACTAAATAAGCATCTTCGAACTCCATCCACTTAGCTCTAGTTCTGTGGTTGAACTCCTTTTCTACCTCTCTCTCTTTGTTAATCACTGATCCAAGACAATGAGAAGGGCTGCTATGGATATCAGTTGTCTTCATTTTACTGACCTTACTGTTTTTCTGCTTCGTTTCAGAAATTTTTAAATTTTCAAAACTTGTTTTTGGAGCCTAGTTTCTTGAGGTGTGGTACATGAAAAAGGGAAATTGTTCTGCTTGCATGCATAGCATAAGGGTAATGGAAAACATTGACAAAAGGAAAATTTTAAGCATATTTATGAGCATATAGAAGGAAGGCAATCCAGTGAAGGTTCTGCTGTTTTGTTTTCTTGCTCTACTTATTACAGTTTCAGTACTTCCCATTAAATAGAAAAATTGTGTTTTTCTATTATATTTTGTTTAGATTGTGTCTCCTACATTGGCATAGTTTGATGCTCTACTAAATAATGGTGAAGATATGAGCTTGTTTTTGAGAATTACTTTGTTTCTGAAGATAATGTTCTTGGGAACAAGTGAAAGGTATTGGCACTGCAGATGGAATGTTCATCACTCCATCAAAGTCTAATCGCAGCGTCAAATCACCATCAGTGAATCTCTTCACCTATGATAAAAAAAATAGGATAAAGATTTCCTCCACCAAGATGGAATGTTCATCAGTCCATCCCAGGATTCAGAAATCCTATAGGGTTTTAGTATGTACCCCAGAACACTCTCTCCATACCCCCTGTGCATCTGAACATCTGAACCTGCCGCGGTGAATGGATATTGCATTACACAACTTGTTTGGGTTGCATTGGGTCTATATGTTCTCCTACCTTCTAATCCAACCATTAACTCAGGCTGTTATCTTGGATTTTAGATCCTCCCATGTTAACCTACATTTTCTCAGTTTCAAACTGATCTGGCCATAGCTGATTGGCTGTTTGGGCTGCTACTGCTGTGCATAATTAGGCAGTGATATGGTTATCATTGTAAAGAGTTGCTAGTGGTTTAAGTATTGTTTCGAAATTTTGTTAGTTGCTTTAATATTGATTTCATATTTTGGTTTAAGACCTTAAGTGAGTACCTAGCGGAGGGTGTTTAGTGACACCAGGTTAGTATAGTCATTGTTCTTTACTTCTTTGATTTTTTTTTGAGATTCAATCAAACATATGTGCTGAACATATATCTGATTGTGTTAATGTAGTCTGGAGTTTTTTAAAACTCAAATTTGGTTGTGTATAGTGGTTGGAGGTACCCTTGTTTTGGGTGTTTTGGCTACAAGTATCATACTTCATTCAAGGACTATATCCTTAGATTGCTCTAAAACTTCATTTATCTATATGTTATGTTTTGTAATTAATTGTCAATATTTCAGTTTATGATATGTTGTTTCCTTACAGCCATCAGATTGGAGATTTAGGTGTTGTGGTTGACGAAAATAACGAAGGGTGAATATTTGTATTTTAATTGAATGGATAGGAGTTGGGTTGGAAAGTCAAAGGACCTTGGGTTCCGCATAGGCAATACATAGATGGGGGTAAATCATTATTTAGATTTTTCTTTTGCCAACTCACCCAATAGTGAGAAGATCTTATGTCCATGTCTACAGTGCATAATC
The DNA here is from genome assembly GCF_013358625.1 of Macadamia integrifolia. Classification (NCBI taxonomy): domain Eukaryota; kingdom Viridiplantae; phylum Streptophyta; class Magnoliopsida; order Proteales; family Proteaceae; genus Macadamia; species Macadamia integrifolia. The sequence goes on from NW_024870638.1 coordinate 384,286, forward strand.
AATATCTGAAAACACGAGAGGAAGTGTTTCTTGACTTAATATATAATGGAATTATAAGAAACTATATATTTTGGAGTTTTCGTGGTGAAGTTGCACGTTCAGATATGCCTATAACTGAAGGTTATTTAGAAGATGAAGAAGACAATAATGTGTTAGGTGATGAACATGATATTGATACAATTAACATGCATGCCATTAAATGATGCCTTTGGCATGAATGTGCCGTGAAGCAGCTGGGTTAGTGCCACAAGTAAGTACAAAGAGGCGGATAGATTTTATAGATTGGTACAAGATACAGAGAAGGAATTGTATCTAGGATGTAAGGATTTCACCAAATTGTCATTCCTTATTCAATTATACCATTCAAAGTGTCTTTGCAAATGGAGTAACAAGTCATTCTCCATGATGCTGGAATTATTGAAGGAGGCATTTCCCCCAAAGAATACTATACTGAAATCTTTATATGAAGTACAAAAAATAATTAAAGGTTGGGGCTAACCTATAAAAAAATTGATGCATGTCCTAATGATTGCATGTTGTACTGGAATAAGACATCGAATTCTAAGTTTTGTTGCAGATGTGGTACTTCAAGGTATGAAGTATATGAAGCAACATGGTGCAAACGTCCAACAAAAACATTGCGTCATTTCCCTTTGATACCTAGGCTACAAAGATTATATGTCATCAACATCATTTGAAATGAAATAGCATAAAGAACATCGTACGGATGATGGGAAGTTACGTCATCCTGCAGACTCAGAAGCCTGGAAAGAATTCAATAAACGACATCCAACATTCAATACAGATGCTCGAAATGTTAGACTTGGGCTAGCAACTGATGGCTTTAGTTCTTTTGGTTAAAAGAGCAGTACGCATAACACATAGCCTGCGGTTGTGGTACCATATAACATGCCTCCATGGATGTGTATGAAACAACCATCGTTTTTGTTGACATTGTTAATTCCAGGTCCCAAATAGTTGGGCAATGATATAGATGTGTTTTTATAGCCATTGATAAATGAGTTGGAGGAACTGTGGGATATTGGTGGTGACACCTATGATGCTTATAAGAAAGAGTCTTTCCAATTACGTGCATGTCTTTTATGGATCGTGAATGATTTTCTTGCCTATGCTAACCTATCAGGTTGGAGCACCAAAGGTGCATTTGCTTTTCCTTGTAACAAAAATACATTGTCAACTTGGTTGAAATGTGGTGATAAGCATTGCTATCTAGGTAGTCGTCGGTTTCTCGACATGAATCATAAATTTCGGAGGAATAAGAGATCCTTTAATGGTCATGAAGAGTGTAGGGAACCACTGAAGCCACTTCCAGGCACTGACATGCTAAGAAAAGGAAAAGAGTTGGTGAGCCACATGAACTACCATACAATTGGAAGAAAAAAAAGTATTTTCTTCAATTTGTCATATTGGAAAGACAATCTAATCCTTCACAATCTAGACGTAATGCATATAAAGAAGAATGTGTGCGATAGCATCATTGGAACATTGTTGGATTTAAAAGATAAAACAAAGGATACCATCAATGCACGTTTAAATTTGAAAGAAATGAACTTATGGCTATCTCTGCATCCATAGATGATTGAGGGGAAGAAGAAAACAATTATTCCTTCTGCATGCTACACATTGTGTAAGGAAGAAGAAGAAGTGTTTTGCAGAGCTTTAAAGGCAGTGAAGGTCCTTGATGGTTATGTTGGAAATATCTCACGATGTGTGAAGTCAAAGAGGAATATTTCGGGATTTAAGAGTCATGATTGCCATATTTTAATGCAACAATTACTTCCTTTTGCACTACGTTGTATTCTACCAAAGAACTAATTCATTTACCACATGTGGTAAGGCTAGGTGGACCAATACATTACAAGTGGATGTATCCTTTCGAAATGTTAATGTTTATTGTCAATTCAATTAAATATCCTTCATTGGGTAATAGAAAAAGTCTTAAAAATTTAGAAATCTTTGTTGATCCCAATTAGGTTTATGAAGACATTGAAGGATTATAAGGGTAATCCAAGTCGCCTAGAAGGCTCAATTGCAGAAGGGTATATTACAGACGAGTGCCTAATATTCTGTTCAAGGTATTTCAAAGGTGTGGAAACACAAGTAAACTGTGAATAGGAATAATGGGTTTGGAGAGACGAGTAAGCCTATAGGAAAGGCTGAGCTAATAAGCTTGAGATGAAATATAGAAATCAAGCCCATTGATATGTACTTTTCAATTACGATTCCCTTGAGGGATATCGGAAGCAAGTGTGACATTTTTATATGATTCGACACATATTGATAACCTAAAGTTTTCTTTCTCATTTTTTGGACATCATCTTGAAGAAATTAAAAAGGAACAAGGTCATATAAGGCAGAGAACAGAGTAGACTAAAGGCGCATGCACAATTATTCCCAACTTGGTTTGCATGTCATGTAAGTCTAAAATTGGTTTACAAAATGAGTTTAACACTCCTACCATAATAACATGTATATTTGCATTGAATAGGTGACAATCTATGACAAAGCGGGGTCGAGGTGCCTGACAACATTAAATGGTTATCGAAAGATCCTAACTGGGAGGCAAAAAGATACAAGGGATATATTATCAATGACACCCGGTTTAACACTAAGAATGTGAAGCTGATTTGCAAATTCAGAACAGTGGAGTCTTAGTGACGGCAATAACAACAAGCGTTAACGATCGTAGAGATCCTAGGCCCGTTGAAGGAAATGTAGCTTATTATGGCATTTTGAAGAAAATCATTGAGTTAAAATATTCTCTGAATCTTAGAATATTGTTATTTCGATGTGATTGGGCTAATACTGACAAGGGGGTGGTCAAAGATGACTTTTGGTTTACACTCGTAAACTTCAATCATTTGAAGCATACTGGGGTAAATGAAATTGATGAACCATTTGTCTTCGCTACACAAGAAAATAATGTGTATTATGTGCAAGACCCCACAACCAAAATGGCAAATTGCTATAAAAACATTGATACGTGATAATTGTAATATGAAAGGAGTAGTGCCTGAAGACATGTTCAAACTTGGAAACAGATTTCACCTTTAAACATTGACAATAGGGGAGGACAAGTTGGTGAAGGTGATACCGATCTTAGTTTGATGAGATCAAACATGGAGGAACAATAGTGGATGCGCCATTAGAACTAATCAATGTTTTGCAAAGTAACACATAAATTTTAGTCATTGACTACAAGTTTTTGTACATTTTCTGTTTAGGGTTAGTATTTTATTCTAAGTACAAAAATCAATTAAATTGGTAGGTAATAGTGATAAGACAATAGTACTTACAATTAAAGAGAAGGTGTTTCATTTCAGTTGTAGAAAATGGATAACAATTATGTAGATGTTGCTTCTACGTGTGTGGTTCCATCCGGTATGGCTAATAGATATTTTATTATCATATAATGATATTGTATTCTTTATAATTTTTTTTATCACTAAATTATTGCCATTTTACATGTAGACAACCGTCGCAAAAAACGTGGTCGGTCAAGGGGATTATTGGCTATACGGTATGGTGACACCAACATTGGCATTTTCAATGTAGGAATTTTTTTAAGTGTATTTATTAGATGGACTTTAATTAATCTAATATATTGTTTTGTAGGACTGTTATGAAATTGAAATTGATTAAAAAAAATGGGTATCCAATGGATGGACTTCAGGCTTGAATTAAAAGAAAGATATGATAAATCAACCACGATTGATGAGTGCTTTGCAAAACGTGATTTCCGTATTCCATTGAATCAATGGAAAGACTTTATAGCTATGTGGAGTGATGTCAAGTGTAAGGTAATGATGCTTATGCAAAACTGTCATGTGCTTTTTTATATTGGTTTATTGAATATTATATGATTTGTATTTTCATTATGATAGGAAATTTTTTCACGGAATAAAGAAAATAGAAAGAAACAGAAAATTAGTCACACTGCGGGCCGACAGAGTTTTGCCCAAGTTTATGATAAAAATGTTAGTTTCTTATCATGTGAGCTACACTCCATTGGATTATTTAAAAACCATAGTTGTCAAGGCGTCGCCTAGGCGTCTAGGCGGTTTGCCTGGGGCCTAGGCGACAGCCGCCTTTTTGCACTGCATGTTGCCTTGTGTTTTGGCACTTATTTATGCCAAATATCATTCAAGTAAATGTTTACTTAAGATATTATTCATAAATAAGCAAATACCCCCTATTTGAATCCAATAAAAATAGTTTAAAAATCAAATTCCAAAAGGATAAAAAGTCAACCCCCCAGTCCAAGAACAAAAACTGGATTTTGATTATAGGGACGATTTTCAACTTTTAAATGCTAGGGTTTTTCTCAATTATGAAAATTTTATAAATTCTATCATGTTAAAACATTGCTAAAAACCAAAAGTCCGGTAAAAAAATATTTTGTTTTGATATTCATAAAATTATTTTCATTCAGGCGATTTTAACAGTATTCGCGCACTTAAAAATAAGTTTGACTGAAGCATAACTTTGTCATTGCAACTCAGATTTAAGTAATCTTAGACTTGTTAGAAAGCTGGTTTTATATTATAACTAATACAAAAAGTCTCATGTAAAAATAAAATCATTTGACCAGTCAAACTTATTATAGAATTAGAGCATTTTTCTAAATGTTGATTTTTTTATAACTTAATATGACTTAATGTTAATTTTTTATGATTTGATGTGGCTAAATGTTGATTTTTAATGACTTGATGTGGCTTAATCTTGATTTTTTATGATACAAGGTATATATAACTTACTAAATAATGTTAGAAAATAGGAAAAATAGAAAATAACACTTGTTCTCCTAGTTCGCCTTAAGGCGGTCGCCTTCTCGCCTAAGCGCTTAGACAACCCTCCACCGCCTTGGTTTGCCTTGGTGCCGTGACAACTATGTTAAAAACCAATGATGGCTATTCTAACTTTTTCTTCTTTGTTTTATTATATCAGCTTTAGGAGACTGGTGAGGAATCATTTATAGGTTCATTTTTTCAAGTTAACACATGCGAAAAAGAACTTGGAACTGGTTGATGATGAATCAGGAAAAAAAGTGATATATTGTGTTTTTCTATTCAGTTACTTGTTTCTTGATCAATGCTGGTAACTTGCTGGGTTTGCAATGATTCGTAGATAGAGATGGAAGAGAAGTTAGTAGCGATGCCAGTAGAATTATAAAAAAACACCGACTCATGAATCCATTTGGACAGAATCATTTGGTGAGGAATCCCATGGCCGAGTGCGCCTTGTTGGAGTTGGGGTAAGCCTAAAAGACATTGATTTGTCGAAAAGTAATGCTGCACTCATCTAGAAGAACAAGGAGTTGCAAAATAAAGCGGAGATGTTAAGAGGAGAAGATGGAATTAGTAAATGGAAAGCTTGAAGAAGAAAGGAAGAAGAATGAAGATGTGATTAGCAATATGCAATCACAAATTGAAAAACTTACAGATGGAATTAGTAAATGGAAAGCTTGAAAAAGAAAAGTAGAAGTATGAAGATGTGATTAGCAATATGCAATCACAAATTGAAAAACTTACCCAACTCTTCATGATTAGAAACTCACATGATTCAGTGAATCTAGGTAAAGATAATGTCTTTTCAATTTTGATATTAGAGACGATAGTTTTATTGATAATGATATCTAAAAGGTTGTGATCACCTTTTGTTTTGAAAAACTAGGAAGTAACTAATGGAGAATTCAGCTTTTTTATGAATTGTATACATTTCCTACTGTTGGGTAAGCCTCTTCCCACTCAGCCCAATTTTTTCCTCTATTATTGGATGTCAAGTAATTGTTTAAATTCTTTCTTCCATTCTGGGTTACTATCATTTCCTCTTGTCAATGAAAGTATGCTTGTTTTGGGTTCATCTTTTTCTTCCCAAACTTTGTAACCAAAACAGAGTTGGGTTCCAACATCATATTTCATTAAATGTAATATTTTTGATGGATTGAATGTTTGTGTTTCTCTTCCACTTGCATTTTCCTTGTTGGTTAGTCTGTTTCTTCATGGGTATTAGCTCTTTTCTTTTGCTATGAAATTAGAAAATTAGCTCTTTTGAGGGGGACCTTCTTGTGCGCCTTAGTGAGCTCACGGATCAGAGATACAATCTAATTGGCTAGACCAGAAACCCCCCCCTCCGCCCCTAAAACTTGCATGACTACCAATGATTTGACTATACATGCTGTCATTAAACTAGAGTATAATATTTATAGTCAAGTTACTCTTACGTACAACCGCACGTACTCTTACATACAACCTTGCAATCCAATGACATTCTTTGAAACAACTAATACTGACTGTATAATGTTAAAAGAAAGAACTTGTATACTGTTGCGTAGAAGATTGTCACTGTCTTATTGATGAAATTGTGCCTGTAGGGTGTTATTAACCCACTGGATACACTATTTATGGTTGATTGATTGGTGTTTATTGGACCACCTCACGTCCTTGTTAGGATTTAAAATGTAACCGCAAACGTACGGATCAGTGTAGCTACGAGTCGAACACAGGGAGAACAACCACTTTGTTTTTGGCTTCTTTTAATAATGCGAAAGTGAACCGATTAATGATTGTGATCTAATTCTAACTACCGTCCTAAACATATATATCTAAAACAATGTCTTAACCATTCGTCATCTAAGAATTTAAATACACAAGCCACGCAATTAAAAGTAAAAAAAAACTGAAAATAAACAACCCACGCAATTAAAAAGCAATAAAGGAAAAAAAATGCTGAAATAAAACTAAAGAAAAAGAAAGGGGATAAAGCTAGAGAGAGGCTCACAAGTAGGTTTCTCTACTTAATCCGAGGGATGCATCATAATATGAGTTTCCCTACTTGACCAGAGAGTCACTTTTACAAGGGTTACTCTACTTGGCTTTAGGGAAAAGGAGACAATTAAAATAAAAACAACAAAATGATGATTCTATGGCTAGGAGGGGCAAAACCAACACATACACTAGCCATGAACCGTAGGGAAACGGGAAAGCAATAATGTAATGACTGAAATTGAAATCCTAAATTAAGAAAGAAAGGGTAGTCAGAAGAGGGAATGAGAGGGGGGAGAGAAGACTATTGAAGAAGCCCACCTACCTAAATCAAATGCTTGAACTTGAAAGCTTGGATGACTTGAGATACTGCTAACCCTAAAAACCAGATCTGGAATGAACAAAATCTGAAATTTTTAGACCTGGAGAAAACAGATCTTGAAAAAAAACTGAACTTGAAAAAAAATGCTCCACAGCTCGTGATCTTGTCACCTAGATCTAAGCCTAAAACTATAATTTTAAAAATTACAACTCAGTTGCATAAATCATACACATAAAAGGTTGAATAAAAATAAAAGAGTGCTTGCATTAATTGAAATAAAAAGCTATTACAAAGGTGATTAAAACAAAAATAAAGAAGAATTAAAACTAAAGAGAGTGAGAGAGGGAGAGAGAGAAGAGAACTAAGCATAAACTAGAAAATAAACTTAGGGGAATAATCCTTCTAGGAGGGGGGAGGAAGGGGCTTTTATAGGGCTTTGGTCTTGCCTCCTTTCTTCTACAAGTCTTCTTTAAGAAAAGAAAGAAAATAAAATAAAATAAAATCTTGGTAAAAATCCTCATTCTCTGAGATATTGTGTGAGGAAAGAGTAAACCTGTTTCCAAAATTAACAAATTATATGCCTTCTCTGCAATATTAACCAATATCTTGCAATCTTGATTAAATCAGAAAGGAATCTCTGCATAGCATCTTCAAGTGCTTGTGAGGTGGCAAGGAGAGAGAATAATCTTCAGGATTTTGTAGGAGAGGATGTGGTACCAATGAGTGGGTCCCACCTTTGGACAAGTTAGTTCAAGCTTGGACCGGTTCTTGATTCACTATAAGCACTTTCTCTTGTAGATTTGGAAACTAAAAAAAAAAAAAAAAGAAAAAAGAAAAACAGAAGTACTGCTATCCAAAGTGGGGCAAAATGTACACTTATATCCCTAAGATTTCACACATTATTGTGTTCATCAAATTCATCCTGATTATATTAAAAATGTCAATAAAATAATGTGAAAACCCAAAACAGGGGATAGAAAATTGGGGCTTGGACATCTTTGAGTAAATGGGTGGATGACCATTGGGTACTGATATACTTGATGAAGTAGAGAGATTATGTATGAATCAGTACTGTAGCGGGTAAGAGGTCGGGGATGTGCTTCAGAAAAGGCTGTTGAGGTAGTTGAGGATTGGAGCGAGGATGACCTTGTAGGCTGTCTGTGGGATGGTAGCTGTCCTAGAATATGTACTTGGAGGTGTTTGTACATGTAAATGGGTTTCCGTTGCACAGTACTATTACTGCTACTATTTTTCCAGTGCCACGGCATCCTTTAGTTGCCTCTTCAAATCCTGGGAAAACACTCTAATTATCAGCTGATACCCTGTGGGCATCTATGGTTAGGTCTGCAAGGTTAGTGGTGACTACCGTATGTGTAAGGATTTTGGATGAGATCAATCGCAGGGTTGTAGATATTGACATAGAGATTTTGTAAGATTGCTGATTTCTTGAGGTACTTGACCGGATAATTGGATGGTATAAAGGTAGATATTGACTAGATTGGTCAATTTTCCAAGAGAAGCAGGAAGTGAACCAGTGAGGCTATTATTTTCCAAGTCAAGTAGAGGGAGGGATTTCAAGTCTCCAATTGCTCAGGTTATTTGGTAGTCTTAGGAAATATAGATTGGTCAGGTTTCCAATTTCTTGAGGAATGGAACCAGTGAGTGAATTTGAAAAGAGGTGCAAGAAGTTTAGGTTGCTTAATTCCAAAAGAAGCAGGTATTGAACCTGTCAATTTGTTTTTATACAAATCAAGCTGAGAAAGAATCCAACCTCCTGAATTCAGGTGGGATGGGATCCATATATCTGATTCTGGTACAACCCCGAATAAGAGATACTGTTCAAGTTGCCCAGAGTGGAAGTGAGGGAATGTGTTAGAATATTTTCTATCTCTAACTGGGAAAGGTTAATCAAGTTTCCAATCTCCATAGGAATTGATCCAGCTAATTGGTTATATCCCATACACTACTCACCAAGAGTCTTCAGGCCTCCAATGATGGAAGGAATGGAACCATTTAGGAACTTATATGACAAGTCTAGCCTAGTGAGGCTGCTAAGGTTACCATTTTCCAGGAAAATGGGACCCAGAAAGTTGATTTTGACCGACACTTACGAATGTCAGGTGGTTTAGAGCACCTAAAGCAGCAGGAATTGAGTAGGTGAAATTCTTCAAGAGCTTGAGGTGGAACACTTGAGAAAGGTTCGCAATGCTGGCCGGGAGGGGACCTATTAGTTCGAGCCTCCTAGCTGTTACCTACTTCCCTCCCTACCTATCCATCTCTAAGTGGGAAAGGTTCATCAAGTTCCCAATTTCCATGGGAATTGATCCAATTAATTGGTTGAATCCCATATACAACTCACCAAGATTCTTCAAGCCTCCAATGGTGGAAGGGATGGAAGAATTTAGGAAGTTATATGACAAGTCCAGCATAGTGAGGGTACTAAGGCTATGTTTGGTTGTAAGGAGAATAAAAGGGAAGGGAAGTGAAATTTGTATACTTAGAAAAGAAATATATGTAATCATTACCGATGTGACTTTAACATTAACTTCAAATCATTCCATATTTGGTTATAAAATTTCACTTTACTTTGCATCAAAAACCCTTTGCTATAATATTTAAAATAAAAATTACATGTAAAATGCATTATTACTAAATATGGTAAAAAAATTTAAGTAGTTTATACAATCATGTGGGGTAATGACTATAGACATTTTTTTTTAAAGAATGAAAATTTCCCTTCCCTTCCCTTTAAATTCCCATTGCAACCAAACGGAGCCTAAGGTTTTACCAATTTCCATGGAAATGGGACCAGAAAGCTGATTTTTACCCAAATTTACGAACATCAGGTGGTTCAGACCACCTAAAGCGGCAGGAATTGAGCCAGTGAAATTGTTGTCAAAGAGATGGAGGTGGGTGAGTTATGGGTCCAAATATGCCGGCAACAGCTCCTTAATCCCCATTGCCTCAACTGGAAATAATTATTTCTTAAAATGATTTAGATCATTAGATGCATTACCATGAAGACTTGATAAGAGGTAGTTTCATGGGGTTGTGGGTGAGAGGAGGGGAGAGGTTAATTTTTACATGGCAGAACTCATGGGGACAGTAGTAGTACTGGTAATTAGGTATAGTTATGTACTTGTATATAAGATGAAAAATTTATAGTGATCAGTTCTTCTCTTGTTCTCCATATATATCAACCAATATTTGTTTGGCCAGTCCTTTATTGCTCACCTATCCCCACACTAGAGTTATTTTTCCAGTTAACAAACCAGACCTCGAGAGAGAGTAGTGTCTATAGGTCTCACAAACAAATAAATGGGACTCAGCCAGAAAAAACGAACAGAACCATCTTAAGAGTACATGCATGTGTTTAAATTCAGAACTTAAAAGAGAGTTCAGACTGGTTTCTCAGCATGCATGGAGGGACTTGGGTTGGATGCTGTCATCTATGATGGTCGCACGGGAAATTTAATTTTTTGCTGCTATCCGGGTTGCAGGACTTTCCCTACCAATTGGGTTAGTAGCCAAAGAAATGGAACAACTCACTTCAGGTCTGCAATTGGAGAATTGGTCTACAAAACCAATAAATTAGAAGGGCCGGAATAAAGCTAAATTTTTTTTTCTTCAAAGTGAGAGGCATCCACTTTGAAGCTCACATTGTTGGAAGGAAAGCTAATTTTTTTTTCTTGATTAGTGATCTAAAATTCAGTAGATGATATTATTATATCAAGCATTTAGACCCTTACAAATCATGTGTTTGTTGACTAAAAAATTGCTACATTGTTCAGGTTGACATGATTGAGGTGAACTGCTATTCTTCTAAGGATTTATGACGTAGAAAATGTGGGCACCATGCAAGCAGGAGAAGAGAGAGATCTAAGGCATTTACAAATCAAATGTGGTTCACATTTCACATGATGAGAACAATGTATCTTACTGCTTTGAGTACAAAGGTTTCACTATTTTTGTATTGTTTTTTTTTTTTCTTTTGGCTTAAGCTTTAGAGAGCTGAGTTTGTTGAGCAATATTTTGAAATGATTCACAATCATTTCCTCTTTTGTCAAGACTTCTTGTTTAATCTTTTTCCTTTTGTTTTTTTATTTATTTTTTGTTGGGTGAGTGTGGGAGAATTATAATTGTCTAAATCTATGCAAAGAGACAGCAGGCTGGAAGAATCTTAAGGTGGCCAAGATTGGTGCATTGATTGTCTAAATCTGAATTGCTTTAAAAAAAGAAAAAACCCTATAGGGGTGGTAATAAATTGGCCCCATAAGACATAATTTTATTGTATCTTCAGTGGTGATAAACAATTTGCTTCAACTGACGATTTTAGTGGCGATACATATTCTGCCCCCAACGATATCGTTTAAATTCAATAACTATATATGGCTAAGTACATTAATGTTCAGATTAGTGATGTCCATGTGTGAGAGTTTGGTAATGATATTAGTAGCAACAAGTCGCATGAGTATAACTACTTCGTTTGTAGGCTTGAGCATGTAGGCTGGTATAGATACAAAATTATGAACATCGAGAAAAAGAGGGACTGTGCTCAAAGGCTATGTTGTCGTAGTACTTTCAAGAAGTGCGACTCAATTCCTCCGAATCTCTCCATACCTCCCCTATATTACACCTATCATTGCCTGCTCATTTCAGCTCATATAGAAATCCTCTAGCACTGGCTTCAAAAGTTTCACCTGTCATCATGTAATCAACATATAATGAGACATCTTCCATTGTTAATAATGCAAGTAGCCCAGGAAGAGATGGTTTTATTAGTATTAGTGGTAGCTGAACATACAAGTACGGGTGTGGGTAGGGTAGGAAAATATATTATATCAGGAATTGTTGGTTGGGGAGAAATCACCTGGTTCCTAGTAGTTTGACAGTAATTGTCAGTCCATTGCTTGATGGGGTTGAGGACAGAAAAGGGGTTAGGTTTTTCATGAGCAAAAATGACTTTATTTCCATGTGTCCATAGGAAATAAGAGGTTATAATAAAAATAGTAAAAAAGTTATTTAGATTATCTGTAGGTATAATAAGAGAATTAAAAAGAGACCGTATAAGAGACTTGAAAGATAAAGCACAAAGTTTTCTGTACTCAAACCCAATGGGCCAGCCACCCATATTCTCTTGGAAAATTCACATGAAAGGAAGGTGTGCTAAAGAGATTCATGATGAGTTTTGTAAAGTCCACAAGTTGGATCAACATCTATCCATTTTCCCAGGACGTCTTTGGCCCATTTCACCAGAGCAACTCTGTAGAAAAAAATCTTAAATTTTGAGTGGACATTGAATTTCTAGAAGAAGCGCCACTAGTGTGAGCAAAGAGACAAGCATGTACACCTGTTAGATGGCCCAACTGAATTAGTATAACTGCCATATGTTAAAAATTTGGATGCCATTTTGGTGATTAAGATTCATTTTTTTGAGAGATGATACCACTATCTATTATTGTCAGAGGAAATGGGAATTCGCAAAATTTTAATGGTGAGGGGTATAGACATCATGGATGAAAGCAAACTAGCGTTCCATTCATTATCTAAAACGACATCATTAACCCACATGGAGGATGAGTTAAAATGGTTAGCAATATCGAAATTAGGAAGGCTAAAGTTGGGAATGGAAGGGATCCATGGGTCCATCCAGAACCTAGTTTTGTTTCCATTCCCGATTTTCACATATACCATTTTCCTAAGGATAAGAAGGATACTTACAATACTGTTCCGAGTAGAAGTACCTCTTTTCTTCAAAGTGATGGGATAAAAAACATACCTGTTAGAAAAGTATTTGTGCATTAAAATCTGTGCCCAAAGTGTGTTATCCTCATAAATAAGGCGCCATCCAAGCTTCAACAAAAGAGATTTGTTTTGAGTTTCAGAGGTCCTTAGTCCGAGACCACCTTCATGTTTAGGAGAACAAATTCTATTCCATCCAATTAGGTGTGATTTTTTTGTCTGAGTTATGTCTCCATTCCAAAAATGGAGATAAATGAAATCCAATTTTTTGCAAGTGACCTTGGGAAATGCAAAACAAGACATGGGGTAAGACGGTGTGGATGAAAAAACAGATTGGATGAGGACCATCATTCTTGCAAAAGAAAGAAGGTTAGATTTCTACATAGCCAATTTTTTATTAACTCTTTGAACAATGTGGTTAAACCTTGTACCCCTGGCTGTAGAAGGGAATAAATTGGTGCCAAGGTATGTGGATTCATAAGACATAATTTTATACGGTTTAAAGTACGGTTATTATGTATTAGTGGCGGTAAACATCTGCCCCCTAAAGCATACTTCATTAGTGGTGGAACAATTCTGCCCCATAAGACAATATTTTATACAGTTATAAATACAGTTATTATATATTAGTAAGGGTAAATAACTGGCCTTTAACTATTTAAAGTATTTTTTTCGTCAAATCTTGTCAAAATAAGTTGTGGATGTAAGATTTCATTATGGTTCAAGCCCAATAAACTAAGATTTCATTATGGTTCAAGCCCAATAAACCGATCTAAACCGGTATCAACTCGATATTAAAAAATTGAAATAAACTGAAACCAAACCGGACCAAAATCGAAAACCGAAATACCTTAACAGATTGGTTTTGATCTCCATCATTCCTAGACCGAAACCAATTCAACCCGACCAAAACCGAATCAAACCAACCAATTGACACCCCTAATGGTGGATAATATAAGCACCACTAAAAATGACTTTTACTTGCGGAGGTAAAAAATCGCCTCAAAGCTTTAGTGGCACCACATTTAGTGGTGGGTAGCCTGTTTGATACATACCGCCCTATTGACTTTAGGGCAAAAACAAATATATAGGGGTGGGAAGAAGCCATCGCTAAAGACGTTTTTTCTGTGGTGTAAGTTATTATATAACACAAAATATAAATTAGGGAGAGGGATAGGTATGCCGCCGATATTAAGTATGCTAGCGGATAGCACAAATAGGAACACAAGATGGAGTATCATTCAGGAAGGATATGAGGGTCATTTCAGAAAAAGGGAAGAGAGAGATAGACACAATGGGTGCTAGCATACTCGATATCGGCGGCATACCCAACCTTTTCCCTATAAATCATTATATAACAGGAAATACCTTTACTTATCTTTTTAAAAAATGAATCTTATAAACTTATTGGAAGATTGTGATATAAATAATTTACATTTACCTATATTTATATTAACCTTGAAAGATTATCTCACTGGATAATAAGTGGGTTGAATATGCTATTTATTATATCCAACCCAATTGTTAATCACATATATACTCTAATCGGATTGGATATTGTTCTCATTGGATTTCGATCACTATATTTTAATTGGGTTTAAATAGGTAGAATTTGAACATGGCACTGGAGAATATGCTTTCAGATCCTTTCCAATCACTGGCTGCCCAATGAGGCATCCAACGGCTGGGAGGTTTCTCCTAACTTAGATGAGGTGTCTTTATATTGTTCTTGTTATGGCAAAAAATACGCAATCATCAAGGACATGCTGAATGAACCTAACGGGCAGCAGGCTTGAAACATATGGGACTAGACGAACAACCTGGGTCCTATAGGGCCATCCATTCAGTTTAAAGTAAATGCCAGGAACAGAAGCGGACTGGCCGTCCTACTTTACTAATAGCCGAATGGTTAAGTGAGCACTAGCATCGGGAAGGCAATACACGAATGTTCTATCGCTTGGCTATCTAAACCACTAAAGCCCAACTACATTAGTTCCTTAACCGAGTGGCAGGTCCAAAGTATTCACCAGCTAAACATAAAGTGGCACGTACAACTCACCCCTTCCTCGAACCACAACCTAAGATGAACCATAACCCATTGTTAGACAGTTCAGAAAGAGTTAATTCTTTTTTTAATTTTAATTACTAATGGACCGACCTTAATCTAAGTGATGACTCCTATTCAATAGAGAGACCGATGGTTTCCCATAGATAGCGGCCTGATTCCTCACACCCACAACCAAGGAGAACTACTAACATATTGTTGGCATACATTGGCCTAGCCGTATCAACATCTGACCTGCGTCGTGGGATGATTGTAGTTGTTGTAAGCTTGCAACCAGAAAGCTCACACACAAAATGGAGACAGAGTTGGGGCGCTTAGGCTAGAATGAAGTCAAATCATGAATTAAAATGTGCAGAGTCCCACAACCATTTATAATCGAACAAAGAGAGCAACCCTCACATTTGGATTAAATCAATGCTCTGAGTAGATGGTTGGCCTTGGTTTGCCCCCATAGTGGATTTCATTAAAGAATGTAAGTATCCTAAAGGAGCAACCCGAGGAGAGAAAAATTTTTGAGGAGATATGCCACCCAGTTTATAATCTATAAAGACATCTTATATAGATGCTCATTTGATGACAAACTATTGGTTTGCATAGATGAGGAACAAGCCTAGACAATCCTGGACCTAGTACACCAAAGGATCAGTGGTCCTAATATGAATGCCCGCATGTTGGCAAAGAAAATCCTCCGTTTGGATTAATTTTGGGACACTTTAGAAGCGAATTACGAATATGTGAAGAAGAGCCATAAATGCCAAATCTTCGCATATCTCATACATATTCCATCTACAGACCTGAATACATTAAGTTCTCCATGACCATTTTCTACTTGGGGCATCGATGTTATCAGAATAATTCACCATAAGGTGTCAAATTGACATGAGTTTATACTGGTAGAAATTGATTATTTCACAAAGTGGGTGGAAGCCCAGTCATATGCCATACTAATAACATGCAAGGTGGTAAAATTCCTACAAGAACATATAATTTCAATAGAGGGAGAGGAGGAATTATGGGATGATATAAGTGTCATCCAAACCCTTATCTTACCCATCAAATATCTTAAAAATTAAAGGCTATGTCACTATCGTCAGATTGTAAATGCCATATAATGCATTCATCGACAGTTTAATTTCAAACTGCACGGAAAAACTGGGCGAAGAAGGGAATGGGTGCTATATAGTATACATCTATCTATATTGAATTACAGATGGATTAATATTTAAATTATTTTTAATTGGATCAAATAATGGCCCTCCGATAGAGATGTCCAATAACTATTCCAATAATTACATATTGGATTTGACCTATGGACGAATATGCAAGCATACGTTTCATGCTTGTTTGATGATGAAATGGTTGTTAGAGTCACCCACGTTCGATGTGGGACTATCTCAGTACTCCCCCTTACGTGCAGGCCTCTTATGGCTTTGTCTTCGTGGGTCGAGTAAGGAGCCCATCATTGACGGAGGCCCAACGTACCTGCTTTGATACCATGTTAAAACTTCCATCTTAAAATTAATTGGCTTGAAGTGTAGTGGCCTCTTGTGGCTCTTATACAAGATCATCGAGTCACCCACGTCTTATGTGGGACTATCTCAATATTGCTGTATGTTCCAATAACAAATCATTGGTTTAATTGAATAACTAAATAAAATAGATAGACATTTCTTTTCATCTTAGGTCGATGGATCTTTCCAATTGGAACATTGTCATTGCATGTTTACAATATAGACGCGGTGATGAGTCGGACCTTTGATTAATTAGCATCTCTTTTTTTGATTGACATCTTCCTTTCTTTAATTCGCAGGAGGTCAAATTCAAGTACAATACATGCTGCTGTTAAAGTTTAGGAATCTACATTATGTAAGGAGACATTACTTTCGCTAATTTAATCTTCACTTTCTTATTTTACTATGTTCAACTTTATATATTCAGAGAACGTTATCCCCCCTGTAGCCACTGTGGAACTGCACAGACCAATGGGAGCCCACCTAGAGTCATCTTCAACGCATGGGGATGAGGGTAGCATAGTCTTTTTACACCCGCCAATGTAGGCTTAGACATATGGAAGTGGATAGTTTTCTTTTTCCCTATCATTAAATAGGAGGAAGAAGGAGATAGCCATAGGGAGGCATTAAAGTACACAACAGTCTGGCGGGGTTTTTTTTTTCTCTTTTTTATTTCAAAAGTGATCTACAATACATGTACGAGTGTGTATAGTTGTTAGGTGCCTAATGCTGTCTCGTCATCAAGCTTCAAGGAATTGCTATCGGATCACCTAAATTAGGTGATTCGCATTATGTTCGCAGCATAGTTTTGAAAACCGAATTGGGATGATCAGGATCACTGGATTGGATTGGTTTACCAATCTACTCGTAAGGTATGTGGGTAAAATATCCAAAACATCATTTAAAAAAAAATTAATAATAGACACGGAGAATATTTTATTTTTTTATTTTAAATGGCAGATGATAATACGTTGGATCTTGAATTTTGAAATCTAGAATTATGGTGTGGGTTGTGGGGTTGGGTTCGGAATCATGGGCTGTGATGCATTCTCTTGAATATTTTCTATAAATAGAAGGCACGACGCTCAAATCCTTTCCAACCAGGATCGAGCTCCTCTACTGCGTCCTTCCTTGGCGTAGTCTGGCGGAGGCTACCTAGATTCCGACATGTAGCCGAAGCCACGTGTAGGGTAAATAATAAAGTGTAGGGTAAATAATAAAAGATCAGAAGAAACTGTCATAAGTTTTGGTTTCGAAAATTTGACCGGGTCAGTTACCAAAACTCCTCACCCCTTCTTCTTCTTCTCCCTCTTTCCCTCCTCTGGTCGTAAAGCAAACCAGCAAAAGGTAAGAGACGACTCGGCAAGTAAATAGGGAATGTAATTTTTTTGTGTTTTGCATTGGATTTGTTCATGAATTGTCTTTGTAAATCGTTAATGTTTTGGATTTGAAGCAATTGGGTTGTTAGGGTTTTAGATTGTTAATCTTCTATTGTATTTTCAATTAGTGAGTTTCTTCATATACGAATTCCAAAGGTTCTTAATCTCATTATTTATTCTCCTGGGTAATTATATTGCAATCTGAGCCCACCTGCAATTCCAAAAGAGAACGAAAGATTCTCATCACTGAGTTCATAAAATTCTGATTCACATTCTTCAATCCTTGAATTGGAGTTGTTATCAGTACTTGTTGCCTAGAACCTTGTGAAGACCGATCATGAGATTCTCTTCTTGCTTCCTCCGAGCAGAAGAGAGGACACAGAGGGAGAGGGGTTGCTTTAGTACGACCAGAGGAGGTAAAGAGGGAGAAGAAGAAGAGGTGAAGAGTTTTGGTTTTTTCTACTGTTTTGGTCCACCGACCCGGTCGAGTTTTCAAAACCAAAACTTAGACCGTTTCTTCTGATCTTTTATTATCCATCATACACGTGGTGTTGGCCACATGTCGGAATCGTAGGCAGCCTCCACTAGGCTTTGCCAGAAAAAGACACAGCAGAGGAGCTCGATCCTTCCAACGATACCTTTTTTCTTTTATCTTATCTTTCCAATAATACTTGGTTAGCAAAAATCAGACCTACAGTTGAGAAGATTTGAATTTTTTTAACTTGGGGGTAAAAAATGATTAAAAGGAAAGAGAGGAAAAGAATTAAAAATAAATACATAAATAAATATATAGTAATACGGTCTGACCCAAATCAACTCAGGTCAGACCAAAACTACCCCAATCCATAACCCAAACCAACCCATGCCTATACCCCGCCCAACACCTAAACCACTACCCAACCCATGCCCCAACTCAACCAGGCCTAACTTTGTCAAGCCAGCAAACCCAATAGCTTGCTGCCCGATATGTATGTCCTGCATTCATCAACCCCCTGCCACATCACCCCTTGCCCCATGACACATCACTCCTTTCTTTGTCCCTAAACTAAGGGTCAAGCCAAGTAACCAAAAAAACAAAATAACACTCAACTTAGTCCCCAAGACAAGAAACTAAATTTACCTAACTACCCCTTTTACCCTTTTTACTTCGTCCTGAGACATGTAAGTAGTCATCAATCAGGGCTATAAACCCAATCTCCATAATCTCTCTCCCTTCTCCCTTTTTCCTATAGCAAAATAGTTATCAATCTCATTCCATGTAAATCTCTTTAGTTTTGTTTTTTGATTGTTTTTGTTGGCAATCTTGGCCATATGGTAGTGATGACATAACCAGTTTGAATAACGGGCCAAAAATGGTGACATGGCAGCATATAGTGTCTCCCATAAGATAATAGTGCTACATAATGTGTATGGAGTTGATTAATTCATCAATGAGAGGTGGTGCGGGATTTCACGTCAAAATTGACAAATTTTTCCTATTTATGCTCAGGAGAATTTTTTACAGTGAAAATGATTCTTCATGAAAAATTTAGAGTGTAATGTATCCTTTCCAATGCACCTGATTTCATCTAGTTTCGATAACGTATGAAAAAGTTACAACATCCACAGTAAAAAACTAGGTTATGTGGCAGTCGGTGGTAGTTTCAACATTGAAGATGATTTTTTCGGAAGAAATGTTCTCCATTTAACCTTGTGAGAAAATCCAATATTTCCAATGCACTTGGTTTCGTTGCATTTCATTTCCATATGAGAAAGTTACGGCATCCGAAAATTGTAGGATGTCAAGTTGTGGTTCTAACACATTTCGTTTCGTCTCGATCGAAAATCGTATGAAAAATTTATATGCGTTTTCGTGAAATCGGTCCAAAAAATTACGACAAAAAATGCCCAATACCTCTCGGTGATGGAAGGTGGTTTGAAAATTTAAAATTAAAGTTGGAGGGGCTATGTGCAAACATTATAAAGGCAGGGGCTTATGAGTGGTTTAAAGAAGTGTTGGTCATTTGGTATGTGGCGCGTAGGAGTACACTAGCTCTTAATATGCCTTATTGATAGTCTAAAAGAGAGAGACCGATCCAACGACTGAAATAAAGTCAGATTTATTAAAATCTAGAGACAAATTTTCGGAATTTGAGCTCCATCAGCCTATCAGTGCTCTACACCACGTCCGCGTCGTCAGGCCATGACGTCTGCATGCGTCATGCATGACATCATGCTCACATCAACTTATTTCATTTAAATGGGCCAGATTAAATGCCCGTTGTTATGATCCTAAGGCTAGGATTAATTGCGCCAGATGGATACAAAATTTACTGTCAAGATGAGCGCTACCTTATCTACGCCACCAACGTTCGCCATGCAACCGTACATAGATTCCTTTTTAAGCATCTTATTGCTACAACTTGTTACTATTTTTCACAAGTTTCACCCTCTAACCATTGGGGGCAAAAAAAATCAGAGTTTTGGGTTGAGGAAGGCTGCGGATTTTGTGAGTGAAGTTCCTTTCTCCATTGTTAGCCAATGCTTAAACTTTAATGCTTCAAGTGAGTATTTTCTACTCCATCAAAGGCTGGTTTGTGGGGTAATTGAGCTCCATTGATGGTGTATTGATTTTAAACCAAGAGACGAAGAAAGGGAAATTGAAGAGATCAAGTGAAGGTTGCTTGATGCTTTGAAGAGAAAGTTGACAAGGGAAGAGGAAAGGAGAGAAAAGAGAGGTTGAAGATTTATGTTTTGTGCATTGGAGTGGAAGAAGACAAAGAATAAGCTTTATGTGCTCCACTAAAGCATTCTCAATGTAGTAATTGTGTCATGCTGATGTTCCATTGAAAGCAAAGGAGAAAATAAAGGGAAAGAAAAAAACAAGAGAGGGAAGCAAGAGAGTGTGACTCAGAACACTACTATTGCCAATGGGGTGCCTATCTACACCAAATCCAAGCTTTTGGTATGCTTCGTATGATGTAAGGATGTGAATTTATAATTGAAACCGTTTATCAAAATCGAACCAATTTGTTTATATCGAAATCATAAAATCATTTAGTAAATAGTGCTGTTATGGTTTCAAGTTTCAGGCCGATTAGCTAAACAGGTCGGGTCGATTTTAACTGCGGAACCCGTTGGTTTCAAATCGAATTGAAACCGTTTAAATCGAACCATTTAAAACCGTTTATACCGATTCGATTAATCTGTATAACAATTAAATAAAGAAGGGACAGTAATCCGTATAACAATTAACAATTAAATTAAGTGCCCATCCTGCTTTGGTATGATTTATTGCAATTCAGTTCAAGTTTAGGTTTTAGATCATGAACTTGTAATCCATATATGTTACTATATTATTATGTTATCATGTTATCATAGATGTGGTGTTTTGACTGAACCACTTGTCATTTTAATATTTTCTGCTGTAGAAGGCTGTATTTGGATGTTGTATGATATTAGTTCTAAATGTTTGAGAATGACCATGCAAAGAAATAACACTAGATTATCAAATTAAGACATATCATCGTTAATATAGAATATCTTATTTGTGGTTACCAATTATTTTTTGATAAGTTTATGATCTTCAGTTTAGAGATGGTTGTAAGTTAGAACAAACCGTTTGTGAACTGTTTTACAAACTGTATGAAATAAACCAAAATCGAAACCGTTTAAAACCGTGAAATCGACACCGTTTAAAAACCGTGAAAATCGAAACCGTTTACTAAACGGTCATGGTTTCAGAAAGTAGAACCATTTAGTAAATGATACGGTTATGATTTTAGTCAAATAAATATGAACCGAATCAATTCGTACCATTTTAACTGAAACCGAATCGATTAACACCCTTATTAAGGTCAATGGAGGCCCCAATATCTAACAACACTTTGAGTTGTCGGTGTGAGATATCCGCGTCTATCCCACAAATACGGGGCACACCCACAAGACGTGTCCTCAAGATGGCCGAGGAGGCTCGACCGCACGAAGCTTGGTTCCTGGGGTGATGAAGTGTGCATTCCAGATAGTGCTCCCTAGCCGGGTACATACTTAGGCTTATCAATGATTGTGGACTCTTGATTTACACAATGGCAACAATGATGGCGAGGGTGGTGGGGATCGAATCTCGCAACATGCACGCATAGGGGATTTCAAACGGCTAGAAGCATCAACAATTATGCAAGGGAAATTAATGAGGATTAGCGGAAGTAATGGTGCACACAAAATGCATGCCGTGATATCTAGAGTTTCAAGGTGTGGTATGACTGTGACCAAACAAGGCGATGCCTGTTCAACCATAACAAAGTGCGGAAATGCAATTAAGAATGCAGGCTCTGATGCAAATATAAAATGGAAAATAAACGGGTATCTAGAGTTACCTCAATGTAGCATTCTACTCAGTGGAATAGATTGGGTTGCACTATGTGTCTATCTATATGAATAGCGACGAATAAAGGATTGTGACGATCTCACTATGCAAAATTCCACCCTCCAAATTCAATGATAGAAATAAAGATCCCTAAAGAGACACTCTCTTTATAGCCCAAGTTAGGAGACATGTGAGTCCCACTCCACGTGAGGAGGTACCCAATAGGAAAGTTTGTATTTTCTTAATGGTCAGCCCCTTCTGCTAATCATGCCAAAGATGGTCCCATATGGATTGGACTGTATTGAATTGCGGACGAAAAATACGTCAACGTTTGAATTTAATTAGGTTTTCTTTTTTATTATTTTTTGCAAAACATTTTGAATGGTAGGTTACAGTTTGAGTATTGGGCGGTAACAGTATCCTTAATGCTCTGCATATTGCTGCCCTAATTTTTCCCAGCGGAACCATTCCCCTAGACGATCACCTTCATGGCTCCATTCAAATTGGTCCAGGTTATCGACTGTTGTAGAGTTGCCCCACCGCCTGGCTCCATTTCCTCGACTTGCACCGCTCACCCTCTCACCTTCTTCGACATACATTGGTTGCCACTACCACTCGTGGAACTACCGTTCTTCTATGACTTCCATCATCCAATATCTTAATTCACTCACTCTCTTCTTCCCCACCTTAAACATTCACTCTCTTGCACCCTAGTCCACTTCTACCCTTTATCAGGAAATCTCTCATGGTCTCATGAACCCAATCAACCCATGATCTGTTACACTGAAGGAGATTCAGTTTTGTTCATTGTTTCTGAGTCCAATGCCGACTTCTACCATCTCTCCTCCTGTTGGATATGTATGTTCATCAAACCCGGTTTATTAATAGGATTGTTTAATTTCATTTATGCATGTCATTTATTTACTGAGTTTGTAAATTGTTCTATGGGTTTTCATAAAAAATTGTTCTCGGCTAGGGATAGGACTGGACATCTTGCTCACATGGTCGTTACATTGTATGTCACCAGGGGTGTGATTCTGGTACATAAATGTAAGTACACATATTGTGTGTATATAAAAGAATCTGATAAGAATCTCGCATGTATTATTGTCAATTATGTGAGGACGAGATTCGTATCCGTCACTTGACTTTGACCTGAGAGATCCTATTTGTTGCAGTGTTGTATCACGTGTTTTGGTAAACCAATGATTGACGTCCAACGGACTATATATCGGTATGCTGGACACGTGGTCCCACATTGTTAATGAAAGAGAACATCAACATGGGATCCACTACCTTTAATTGGGGAATATCGAGGATAAAGAATGTCTGTACTTGATTGGATAGAAATCTGGTACCAGTGTCATTTTTGTAAGTTGTTTACAAAATTATTTTTAATATAAAAAAATATTAATAATATTTTATTTATTAAATTTTATTTGAAATATTTTTTTGGCTTCAGATTAAGTTCACAGAATCTCTGAAACAGATATGTACAATGAGTTGGGAATAGGCAATATTAAATCACATGCCTTATAGCTCATTATGGGATATTGAAAAAGTAGAAGGTCTTATCTACAAATTAAAGAGTTAATATTGCATGACAAGATTTGGGAATATTAAATGGTTAATTATCTTTTTATTTTTGGTAGTGGATAAAATATAATTTGATTATATTTGTCACCCATAATAAGAAATATAACAATCCCTTTTAGATTCTACCTCTTCCCACTTTAGAAGCAAAGTAGCTGTTTAATTTGGAAACTGTTCTCTATCACCAAAATTTGGCTTTCTTTGTTTAAGAAACAAAGATTTGATCAAAAGAGAAAACCCTAAAAAATGTTTTATTATATAAGGGACAAGGGAGAAAGAGATTTAGTTTTTTAGAACTTACTCTCATCTCTCCCATATTTTTCTCTCTCTTCCTTCTCTCCATTGTGAGTGAGTGTGTATGAAGGTGAAAACTTTAATGGTGGATTGTTCTTCTCCAATTGAACGTGGATCATAGTTTCAAAGTGTTGAGATCGATCCATACGGTTGCTCAAGTGTGAAAGAACTATTATCTGGAGGAGGAACTTCAATTGTAGTTCTAAAGTAAATCATTTCATTCCCATATGATTAATTTTTGTACAGTGATTTCAAATACAAGAAATCCCAATCCGACCTCTTCCGCTATGCGATTGGGTTTCTACCAATAGTTGGCATTAGAGCTTTGCTCTTTCATTCAAAATCATTATTTTACATATAATCATAAGGTTCTTCAATATTATTGACCATTATTAGTTAATGGTAGAATAAGGTTTTAATGTTTTATCGGATCAAAGAAATATTGTACAATAGATGATCGCTGAACAGTAACCAAAGTTGAAATTGTTTTGATAATTTAATAATATCATATATATATATATATATAACCGAATTCATGCTATTGTTGTGACCAATACCATGATTATTGTTATTTATTTATTTATTTTTTGGTAGAATTGTTATTTATTTTCAATAGCAATGGTATTCACTTGTAATATGATTGCAGTGAATGGTTATGGATTTTAATTAAATTAAATAAAAGAAAAGCATATGTGAATGCAATCATTACAACAAGATATAAATACCTATTTTGTACACCACTTAGCAGTTCCATGAGAAAAAGGTTCGGTGTTGGCTTCGTTGCGTTCAAGGCCGTGCGGATCGGCTTTTGGCTATGGCCATGGCTACCTGTGGCGGTGCCATACCTTATGTAATAGAATTGAATTTCATTAAAGATGACGAAAAAGTTGGGTGATTAAAAGAATCTATTAACCCACTTGTTTTTTTTTTTTTAAATAGACTTATTGTGTTTTTTTTTCTTAACATAACCTGACCCATTCGGGAAGCTATCCCAATTCAGTATGGACCAAGTTGTTGGACCATGCAATTAACCCCTTATAAATCAATATTAATAATTGATATTAAGCGTGACCTATTTGGTCCAATGGTTGGATCAATGTAGACTCCTCATAATTAATATTAATTTTTTTTAGCTAAAACCTTATTAAATTAATGATTTTTGAAATCATTGATTTAAATGAAACATTCACATGAGATGTGAAAATCATATGGTCAATTAATTTTTAATTCCATATTACATATTGAAGAATCATATTATTATATGTATTGTGGTTATGGGATTGGAATTTAAATCATGTGGATGGTAAAATTATTTATTATTACATGAGATGTAATGGATGTGATGTGTTATATACTCTTTCTCTATCTTTTTTTCTCTCTCCCCCCAATTCTTTTTTATTAATCTATGTATTCCAACCCTTGAGCAGCCCAAATGGTGGGTTTGTTTCTTCAAGGGGGTTTTTTTAAACAAAGGAATGTATAGATTTAGGTTATTTTTCAATTTGTTGTAAAAGGAAAGAAAATGGTGAAGATCCTCATACGACGATGATGAATAAATAGATGGGTACACATGAAGATGATGAAGATAGAGATTACATGTTGATTGCATCACTTGATACATAAGATGCATTTTATCTTATTACACATTAATTAAATAATTAATTAAGTGGGAGTAATTGAGGCTTGTTACTCTCACTGTTTTTGCCATCTCATAACCACATTTAATTTTCTTATATTGTTGTCATCTTTTATATATATGATGTATGTTTATGCATGAGATGTTAATATATGTACTATAATATTACCCTCAATGCTAAAAGCATGTGTGATATGGATGCATTTTAATTAGTAGATCAAATCCATTGTCACACCCCGTTCACACTGAACCGGAGTGGTGACCGAGTTAACACCGGTTAACCCAAACCTGCCAGGATCATCAGATACTGTATTCCACCACAGCATACACACACTAACATAAGTTCATCAGATCAGCAGAAGACTAAGTTTTACCTGTGAATAAATCCCGTATACTTGATGCCCGAATTGTGATACAATAATTATATACATTTGGGCCCGAAGGCATGATATATACACAAAAAGAATATGATTCAAATACCAAGTATATATAGGAAATCATCAAAAACCATTAGAGTACACAGCTCGGCTCGGTTTCAAGGCTGGAGCTCAGCTCGGCATCAGGGGTTGTGCCCAGCTCGGCATCATATAGAAGAGCTCAGCTCGGCCTCGGAAGTGGAGCTCAGCTCGGCCTCCAAGGTGGAGCTCAGCTCGGCCTTAGAACTGCTGTCCCGCAGCACAGCTCTCGCACAAGCAGTCAGCGCCGTGCTCTAACTCCTCAGGGGTCCACCAGTCCTCTTCAGGAAACTCGACTGTGGGACCCACCCCATGCTCCTCAGATGTATGACCTGCAAAATCATCTAAAAAGGGGTGTACACGTGGGATGAGCTCACTAGCTCAGTAAGTAGAAAGGTGGACCACACACAACAGTCCACACATCACAACACATCATATGCACTACATGCCATGCTATACATTTTAAATCACATCCACCTAAGCAACATTACTAAGTCTTTGGTTTTAGTGCTACTACAACCACAGTGCGCGTATACTTCGGGTACGAGCCGCGAACTCCCTCCCACGATACGCCCATAGGGCTGTCGGAGAAGGCCCACCGTGAGTAGTCGAAAAAGTAAAGACAATGCCATCCACCGGCTCTCAACAGAAATGTAAATGACTGAAAATAAAGGTGCTGACTCCAGCAATTTAAAAGCAGTACGATTGGCCCTCTTGAATATACCACCGGGGTTGCCGACTGTCCTACATGACTCACCGGTCGTAATGCCTAACCGCCACAGTGTCCGACAACCGCGACCCCTGCTTCCCCCCAAATGGCAACCCAACACCTTAACCCCTGTTGGGAAGGGTCGTAGCACGGGATGGTGAGAATCCTAATACCGCATGCTCCTATATGACAATAGTACGACTGCATAGTGCCTCCGTGTCCCATACCACGGGCCACCAATGCATTCGTTTCCAAGCCGACTACGGCATCTAGTCTATCAATGCATTATGCACCATGATGTCCACATTCAACATATAAACATCTCATTCAATTTGCATTTGAAAAGTAAACATAGCATATATCCACATCAAGG